>NC_143578.1:2514639-2804639 GCF_048544385.1 Mastigoproctus giganteus | reverse complement strand
GCATTGGGACAGCCCAAAGAAAAATTCCCAGAAGATTGCTGAAGCTATGATAAATGAACCTCAATTTCAGAATAATTAATATCCGGTTATGTAAGCTTCAAGATTTCGCGAATTTTATTTATTTATTTTTTATATGAACTTTATTTATTATTTATTTTTTTCAGACCATATGGCTAGAGGAAATATCGACGTTTCTGTGTCTTTATCACGTAAGGGCGAATACGTGGCTATAATGATGAAAAATAATCTCGCCATATTGGTCCAAATAAGTAGCGGCAACACTGCCATGTACACGCGTTTGTGATCATGAATTAGGAAGCCAAGGTTATGTATAAAAACAGACAGGATATTTTGTAAAGCATCAGTACTTTCGTAAATGTAAGACCAAGGATTTATCTATTTTTCTTTGAATTTATTCAACCTATCCAGTTCCACTTCCACAACAAAAGATGGAGGGCTATTCCAGCAATCAACCACCTTCTGGCTGAAGGCAATCTTCACACATCTATCCTGCAATCATCCTTCCTCAACTTGAATCTACGCCCTTCTCATGACCGTACCTATGCACCGTACGGTCTTCTTGCCTCTTATAATAATGACCTCTCCCCATAGGTGGTGTTGCTGCAGCAGTCATTTAACATGGCTGCCACCATGGATTGTCATCGTCAAATATTTGGTGTATAAGAACACAACCGGAAACATTCATAAGTGACGAAATAAATGAGCAAAAGCCAACTCCTAATTTTTTTTTTTTGATAAGGTTCACCAAAATAATTAATAGTAATTACGTTGCTCTCCTTGTAACGAGTAACATGGCGTGGGGTAATCAAGAAAACCGAGAAACTGTTATAGCACTGCACAAAGCAGGCTGGAGTCTAACCACCAATTAGCAATTAGTAGACAATTTATCTACGGCACCATTAAAAAGGTACAAATTACACAGAGAAAATAGATGATCGCTGTAGAGCCAATTGCCCACATACACCCGGAACTGCAGTCGTGGTGAAGGCTGGTAGTAACCGAAATCGTCGAAATTCTCCCCACAAACAAAAGGTGATGACCAGGGAAATGGGAATATCATCTACAACTGTGTCAAGGTTAATTAAATCAGATCGAGAGATGCGTGCTTTCCGCAGAAGGACAGGGAAGATGTAAACATCTGCTCTGAAGGAATCAGGAGGTCGCGACCGCCAGCTGTATGCTTACAGTTATAGGGAGGATGCTGCAGTTGTCCATAAGGCGGAAGGAAAGGTCATCCTACGTCAGTAATGGTTTGTTGAGGGTGCGAGATATGAATATGACATAGACTCGTACTTTTTGAAGGAAGAATTGAAAGTATGCAAAACTGTACATTGCAAACATTTCATAGAAAGTTTCTGCTACCGGTGTTTGCAGCAGGATTTTACTTATGGTCATAAGGCTAAGATCCGGGTTCGAATCCTTATTGAAGGGAGGATGAAACATTTTATGATTCGCAATTATTTCATAATGCAGATCGGTTAATTGTCCCGGTCGCAGTGGAAAAATTCAATTCAAGCCAATGTGCGAGTCTCCTGATTTTGCAACATGGCTAAGTTAATCAGTGTTGGAGAAGGTTACGTGTTTTTACTACCAGAAACTCGAGGTTTTTCATCCCGAAAATCAGACAGCTGAACCAAAAAATACACCCAGAACAAACGGAATATACTAACATCTTATGGCTTTATTTACTTATGCCAAAATTGTAAATAGAAATTAAGTCATGGACATTGGGATCACACAGCTTTGAAGGAACAATTTTAAAGGGGAAAAACCACCGATGAAACATTTTATGACTCGCGATTATTTTATTAACAGTGTTATTGCACAGATCGGTTCATTGTCCCGGTCGCAGTGGAGTCATTCTTTAAAACCAGTGTGGGAGATCTCTTGATTTTGCAAAAGCGGATGCGATCTGCTTTTTAATGAAACACTTGACCCAGTGTGGGAGCGAGCATGCACAGAAACAGCGAATCCATTCAGCACTGACTCTCATTTACAATGGAGGACAAGGGTAACTTCATCTCCAACATATACATATGCAGGTTTTCCCCTCCATCTAGTAAAACCTCCATTTAAAAAACAAGCCCTCTCTGAGAAGCAAAACACTTAAACGTACAGTTCTCTCCTTCCCTTGATGCTATATCGTGCTTGACCCGCTCTCTTTAAAGCAACACGAATTCTTCACATAGAAGCAATGGAAGTGAATTGATGGGAATAGGCGCACAAGATGAGTATTTAGAGTAGCACAAAACGGCTGCGAAGAACCGCCTACAGAAAAATTTTTTTAAAGAGACATCAGCACACCACGTGTGTTATTTCTCTATTTAGGTTTGTAGAGCAAGAATTCTGATGCTCAATGTGTTTTTGTCCTTTATGGCTGTCATCAGCAGTGACAACGAGTTACGAAGCCCACTGACTCCAAAACAACTGACAAGTCAGACCACGTTCGAACTGCCACGGAACGCTGTGTCAAGGATAAAAATGTCCACCCGGTAGCCTCTGCTGTGACAGCCTTGTGTTCTGCCTTAACAGCGTCGGCCCCTTTGTAGAAGGAGAGTGAAATAGAGGGGACAATAATTACGGCACCCGGGCTGCTTGATTTATTTCCAGAGGGGTCACTTAACTCGGTGCCAGGTCTTTTAGTGAGCAGACACGATGTAAAATTTTGTTTCTTTAAAAACTCGTTTGGCCGCTAGGCCGTGTGGCCAATGCGAGATCACGGGCTGTGATGTCATCTTTAGACACGCGTATTGGTTCGGATTACGAGTTTTATCTGAATATTCGTGCATCGTTTGTTTCATTTGTACGTGAAGCCGATTTATAATCAATAGTGAATACTTCGTGAAAAGGTGTTCGAAGGTGTTCGTGGTTAAACTTTCTCTTTATTGTGCGTCCTAATTTCTTTCCACACCTGCTCGTGTACGAGAAATGCGACTGAACTTTTGGAATAGGTCATCTTGGCTTTAGAAGTGAATAATGAAAGAAGCTTTTTGGAGAGTTTACATTACAATACTTTCTTTAAAAAGGCAAGTGCCCTGTTGTTGTTGCAAGCACCCCTGCTATGCATTTAGGGGACTCCTTCTGTCCATCTAACAGATCCAGCAGGTGTCACTTCGCTAATCTCAGGGTAGGTGGTAGATGACTTTCATCAACCGGTGAAATACCACCACTTTGCTTATTGGAGGCTTGAAGTGGTGAAACCCATGTTTAGTCTCTAGAGCGAAGTTTCTGGCACCCGCTTCCCCCCATACTTCTCCTTCAACCCATGCACGGTACTAAGTACTATAGGTTTCGATACCTTTCGTGTTTGGGGTTTTCATAAAAAAAAAAAAAAAAAAAAAGTAACCTCAAGTCAATCGCTCGCAAGCATTAAATACGAGAATGGATGTATGTGTGTGGGTTATGTTTTGAAGTGTGTGTGTGGAAATAGAATCAAAAGTCTTTGATTCTATTTCCTTTTCTATTTCAGGATCATCTGTAGCAGAGTGGCTGCTACAGATGATCCTGAAATTGCGACGAACTTCTTCTTTGAGCATATCCTAAATAGTTACGAAAAATGCGCGTCATACATCAGGATCCCAGGGAATAAAAAGACCACTAAGCCAAGATGGAAATTATGCCCATTTATGTCAAACAAAATTTGTAACATGCTAAAGAAAAGGGACAAACTTGCAAGAATTGCTAGAGAAACAGGAAAGGAGGAGGATAAAAACAAATACACAACGTACAGAAACAAAGTCACCGACAGTATTAGGTCGGAGAAAAGGAAATATTATAGTTCCCAACTTAAATGCGTCATTACAAGCAAGGAAAAGTGGGCAGTCTTGGACAAGCTACTACCTGGAAGAAAAACGAAACCACAGAGCTACGTTGGAGATATAGTTGAGAACGAGGCACTCATTTCGGATGACCAGGAAAAAGCCGCAGCATTCCGTAATCACTTTATCTCAAGCGTGAATAACCTTTTTAAAGACGAAGTTCACTCTAGAGATAATGCAACGAAAGAATCTGTCAAGCACTCAATGAGGAGCTCTTTTTTCCTCGCTCCGCTCTCAGATCAAGAGATTTTAGAAGCAGGACATCAATTAAAAGAAAAGGGAGCCCCTGGCTTTGATGAAATATCTCCTGCTCTGCTGAAAAAGGTCCTTAACTCAATTCTAACACCACTGAAGTATATTTACAATCTTTCCGTTCAATCTGGTAAATTCCCTTCTCAATTCAAAAAAGCAGTCATTGTTCCTGTTCCTAAGGGGAAAAATTGTAACTCTATCAACAATTTTCGTCCAATAGCTCTACTCTCAGTTTTTGCAAAATTATTCGAAAAAATTCTTCACGGCAGACTCATGGGCTTCCTGGAAGTCAATCAGCTTATCCATCAACAACAGTACGCTTATCGTTCAAAAAGATCCACTGACCTGGCAATTGTTGACTTCTGCTCCAGGATCACGGACTGTCTTGAAAAGGGTCACTATGCAATAGCACTGTTTCTAGACCTATCAAAAGCTTTTGACTGCATAAATCATAATATCCTACTCAACAAGCTCAACAATCTTGGCTTGAGAGGAAAAATTGACCTTCTCCTTGAAGACTACCTTAGTGATAGGCCATTTGTCGTTAAAACAAACCAGTCTTTTTCAGACATTTCTTATTTCTCTAGGGGAGTACCTCAAGGCTCACTTCTCGGACCGATCCTATTTGTTCTTTACATTAATGAATTTCTCTCTCATCTTCCATCTTCCCACCTAGTAGAGTATGCCGATGACATTTCCATTCTAATCACTGATAAAGACCCTAACCAACTTCAATGCAAGATCTCTGCCCTGCTCTCTGAAATGCATAGTTGGCTTCAAAAGAATCAGCTGATACTAAACCCAGAAAAATCCAAATATATGGTGTTTAGGACGAAAAATAAACCATTGAATATTGATTTCGAAATAACATACAAAGGAAAACAACTGGAAAGGGTGAATGATACCAAGTTTCTAGGAATCTGGATAGATGACAAGCTGAGTTGGGATAAACAAATGATCACCTTACGAAAGAAAACTTCGTCACTAGCAGGAATACTCGCCCGAGCCTCTGCCTGGGTACCTCCTTCCCTTCTCAGACTAGTATTCCTTTCCTTAATACAGCCTCACTTCACATATGGAATCATCTCATGGGGTACGACCAGTCAATATAACCTTACGAGAATCAATTCAATTGTCAATCGATGTGTTCGTTCAATTTTGGGCCTTCCCTGGAATGCATCGGTGACTTCGAGATATAAGGAAGCGAGACTCTTAAGCATCTACCAACTGATACAAAAAGCTGAAGCGGTCTTTGTCTACAATGCTTTGAAAACACCAAACTTTCCTCCTCTCTTCAGATCCTTTTTTATAACAATAGAAGAAGAAGGAATAAGATATAATTTAAGAAATGAAGCGAACGTGAAGGTTCCGCTTTTCAGAAAAGCCATAGGCCAGAAAAATATAAAATACAGAGGCGCAAAAACCTGGAATAATCTTCCTGAAAACATCAAAAATGCCATTTCACTAAACAAGTTCAAGAAGCTCCTGACTGAACACATCACCAGGGAGGTCTGATCTAAATCACCTTCCACTCAACTCCTGAACTTTCCACAATGCATACCAGTTGGGAAATTGTGTAAACAAGTTGAAGGAATAGCTGCCATAAATTGCAACATTCTAGGCAATTATTTCATAATTTTTCTTTCATACTTGTTATTGTAAAAGTACTCACAATGTAATTATAAGTACTGTTGTTAACCACGCGACATGTGTGGTTGGTTTACGTAGTCTCGGTAATGGAATGTAGAAACATGTCCGATTCATGATGTATCTGTTTTTATTGTTATCTTTTTCAAAGGGAACACCCCCTAAAAAGCCTCTGGCTTATGTGTTCTCCCTCCCTTCTTGCTGTTATCTCCCAACAATTGTAACACAAATAGGGATAAATAAATTATCAAATTATCAAATTTTACGTAAGCTTGAACGATATGATTTTACACAAACAGACAAATCTCGTATACCCATGTGTATTATGTTCATAAATTATCTGTGCTCTCCAGTAGTTTGTCTGTTTTGCGGGACCAAAAACACAAGTTTCCGGATTTCACTAGGGTTTTTCGCCCAAGAGCGACTAAATCAGCCACGAAATGAAAAACCAATCCTTAAAGTTTGATCGTGAGGAAGTTAGTGGCATTTTATCACCCATGCTGCCCTGTTGTTATTCCACTAACTGAGACACTTTCACTGACGACTATGATTCTTTCTGCATTCACGTAATACTTCTGTTTATAGGGTAGTCAAGTTTTGATGAGGTCTTAACTTCGATCATCATTTTGTTTCTGAGAATGCAGTACTGCAGTTTCATCATGGAATTATCAGAACAATCAACAAACGTTAATTGTCCTGATTCTAAGCAACCAGATGGGGCGACTCTAAGTTCAGGCTTTCCCAGTTTAATTTGAAATAATTGAATGGTGGGTTCTGGTGTTTTAAGATCAAGCACCAAGGCAACACCAAACTACAACTACAACACCAAAACCTCAGAATAGTGTCTGTATAAATTTCACGCATTTTAAGTTTGGTTTTTGTCTATTTTTGATGAATGAAAAACTCGAATTTCTGTTGTAAAAAACCACACAACGCTCTCGATTCTCGACGAACTAGGTGTGAAATTCATGGTGTGAAAAAAAAAAAAAAAAAAAAAAAAGACAATACAAATTTCTTCTGCTTCAACGGGATTCAAACTCAAGTATTTCCCTCACTGTGGAAGAAAGGAGATTGTAAGCAAAGCGAGAGGTAAATGGTACTTTTGACTGTCAAAGGAACTCCTTTCTCAGACGTAGCCTAACGTTTTGATTGAGAAACGTGCTGAACTGTGATCCCACACGTGACCGCAAGGTTATTTCTGTTCTCTTATTAAATAATATGAATCAGAGCTGTAATACTCAATATGTTCTACGTTGATGATAATATTAGTAAATTAATAAGAGGAGTTTACCTCAATATAGTACGTGGAACACTTCCGAAAGTGTTCCACGTACTATATTGAGGTAAACTCCTCTTATTAATTTACTAAGGTTCTCTTATTAAATAAAAGGACGATTTATTGAAGAAGTAGTCCAGTCAATTCATTACGCACATTTAAACAGCTAAGTTTACCTACTTTATCACTTCTTGTTGGCAACCACTTCCTAGTAGTTTTTAATATTTGGACACGCAGTATATCTTGTTTAGATGAGGTGTTGCGACTGCCCAGTTCGTGTGGTGAGCAGCCCCGAATTCTGTCCGAAGGCGTACCGAAATTGACTGTCGTATTAAGCGAGTTTGCTATTAAAGGAAAATTTTAAGGAAACAAAACCACATCCGCGAGGAACGCCTGTACACAACACTCAAGTGCACAGAGTTCCTTAGGGACTGTTCGCAGCTTTGACCCCTTTCTGGAGTAATGACGGCTTCTGAAACAAAGCGTGTCATTTCCCTTGCAAACAACAAACTTCTAATGCTGAAGCGAACAACGTCCTCTGACCCTGTTTGGCTGCGCGTGGAGGAGGAAATGGCAGATTAGAACCAATAAATGTCTACTCCAGAAACGAATTTAAAAATAACGACAGTCTGCAATCATTCTTGTGCATATTCTACGTCAGATGGTGTCAGTTCATTATCCCCCCCCTCCTCCAGGCGAATGAGGTAGACCTTTGTTCGTGCTTTCCTGATCCGGTCATTATAAATGCCAAGGATTACTTGAGTACGTCAGCCAGGAACGTCTATCTGGATTCCTCGAGCTTGCTAACCTCTCTTTCTCTCTCTCTCTCTCTCTCACCTGCTCTTTCTTTCCACACGCCCAACCGGTAGTTAGAGAAAAAAACAGCGCGTGAGGTCGCGTAGGCGAAACTATTCGGCCATGAAGGGTTTGAGGGATGTTTTTCTACGCTGTGGGTGCCAGATTGCACGCGATGGAAATTCGTGTCCAGAATAGTCTTTTCCTGGCGATTGTTTATTATATCGGGGTAATAACGGATCAACACCAATTGAAAATTGCCGAGATCCTCACTTTCATTGGGACTATGGCAGAATGCCCGACAGACCCCTTTTTGTTACCAGGCCTACTCCACCTATCCCCGCCAGGACAGCCCTCCTATTTCTAGCAATGATGCAGTCTATTGTCCTAGCGCGAGACATAATACTGTATTACTTTTGTTTCGCGCCAGTAAGTCCGCATGCATGCACGCGCCAGTTGTTCATGTCTTATAGAAACACTTTGCAATTGCCGAGTTCCATTGTTGGGAATTCCTATTGTTCTCAAGCTGGTGAAAGTGGACCTGTGGTATTGTCTTTATGTCTTGAAATGCACTTAAAATTGTAATGCTGTTCGAATTCGTTATTTAGAGAGCATATTTTGTGAGTTGTTGAACAATAAATTATTATAATAATATATTGTTTTTTTTTTTTTTTTTTTTTTTTACTTTCAGATGCTTTCCGTTGTTCTGTGGGCGCTCCTCCTGTTGGCACTGGAAACACTTGCAGGTAAGACAAGTCACATACCTCTTTGATGCTTAAAAGGGATATGCTGCCCGACGAAAAGTACTCGGGCGCCCTTTTTCAAGTGAATTATGGAATGAGACGAATGCAGTGATACCAAAAGCAAGCAGAATTGAGTCGCGGTAAGGACCCTTGGCGTGTGACGCTTATTCGTCAGATGCCATATCGGTAATTCATCAATCCTTCAACAGCCACGCGTTTGAACCTCCCAAATTCAACGGGTGCCAGTACGGAAATAATGGAAGAAACGTGGCAATGTAGGTGTGTGAAAACGATCAGGTCGGTGAAAAGAAACTGATGGTAAGAATTGTCGAATGAAGTCATTGAGAAATATTATGCTGGAGTGTCAAATGTTCACAGGAAATTTGGTCACGTTCTTCGGTCGGAGGGAGTTGGAAAGAATAAATTCTTTTCATGGTAGAGCTACTGTTCACGAGCATGACACACACACACACACACACACACACACACACACACACACACACACACCAAAAAACGGTATCATGGGACCAGCATCCATTGAACGCTAGACATTGTTCAATGGATGCTAGTCAGTGTCGAGTAGTTTACTAGCATCTAAGACAATTCCATGGTGCGTACACTCTGATGGGTCTATGGAAAGTTTGCAGGGGGAACGTCCATGTTCTTTCCATCCGGATAATGCTCCATCCTGTAGAACCGGTAATATAAAGACTTTCTTTCAGAAAACCCAGATTATCTAGTGAGCTCACTTTGAATCCAGATCTGAATCTGATCGAACAGATCAATCGCGGCCAATATATCCCTCTTTTCTACTGCCGAATTGACAACTGCACTGAAGGACGCAAAGTTCTGCTGCCTGCTATGAAACTTTGGTGACTGGGGCAAAAGACAGGTCCACACGTGTTCATTTGTGTTTTTCCAAGAGTGATAGTATTTATTAAAATGATTACATTCCAATTGCATTTGCAACCCTTTTTCCTCAGAATCAACCCGAATTAAAAAAGGAATCAAAGACCTTTCAGACTTCGAAAAACCAGTAATCTGTGCCAAAGTCAAGTTATTTAGAAACTATATTAATTATATTCTCATTAACACACAAATGGAACTACAACGCCTCTGGCCACGAGGGGCATATTATGAAATCTTAAACCCTTCCAGAAACTGTACAACAAGTTCATTTGTTGCCTAAGGAAAAACATACCGCCATTGAAAGTTAATGCCCCTTCTGTTTTGGGAGCTCAAGAGGTAATTTTTATCGCCTTGGAGCCACGATTTGCATATGGGGGGCTATAGATTCCTTAATATGACAAATCTATATATATAATCTTTATTGTATACAAACGTGGTATATACAATAGACCCTTCACAGCAGCAATGCCAGGGGTTTTACATTGGTTGGTGGACAATAGCCTTGGGGGAACGGGACCCACATCGAAGTTCGGGCTCATCCCCCAGAGCCAACAATAAAATGGAATCAGTGTCAGATTATTTACAGGATATATGCTTTTGACAGTATTTACAATGAAATAATAAAGATATTCATATTTACATTATGTTATATTAATATTTATATCTACTGTAACTAGCACATTCTTTTCGACCAAACTGCTATCATATTGCTAACAGAAATAATTCAAAGAGAATCCTTCTAAAATGGATGAATAATAAAATAATGCCCGCAATCACAGTCCAATTGTTGATCGTTAATTCACATATTTTAAATTGATGAAATCATTGATCATGAGTGGTGCTTTTATTATTTCCATCGGCTTCAGATCCTTACAGAAACCCATAATTTTCATCCCTCATAACAGCAAAACTGACCATAGTTTAGAGACAATATATCGACGCATTAGTGCCTCAGTTGCCTTGAAGCCATGAGACGTTGGTATATCGTTTATAAATACTAAACAATAACACTATTAATGTGCATCGAACTCTCTTGATCTCTTTAAACTCCAGTTTGAAGTTTTAGAGAGGGTTCCAACACTATCTTCATACCGCTAAGGCGCAATTAGGGGTGTTAAAAGTCTACCAGAGGTCTTCGGACGTCTTGGACATCCGCATTTACCTTCTCAAAGTTTTATAGCTTTCTGACAGCTGTTCCTCGTTCTAATTACGTCTACTTGTTTCCTTTGAGTCTTCTCTTCGCTCTGTTTACTACGACAGGATGTCAAATCCCCTGCAGGCTGATGTATTGAACACAGTTGCCGGCTGTAGGCAATCGCAGCTTGGTTATCCCTATTGGAGTATCGAGCGCGCAGCCAATTATAGAGAACACACCTGATGGAGAATACCAAATATGAAAAGTACACTCCTTAAATCAGCTGCTTTTTTATACACTGCTCGACAAAATTAACTTTTATCTCGAACAGGGAGAGAACGTGCTGTGACTCCTGCAGCTTGCATTGAAGCGGAACAAAATTTGGTATGGTGGTGTACAATAACAATGAAATGGGGAAACAACATCATCATCATCATCAGCCATTTTCAATCCACTGCAGGATGAAGGCCTCTCCAGCAACTTTCCAGTTCCTTCTGTTTTGTGCAATGGCCATCCATTTACTACCCACAAACTCATGAATTTCATCTGTCTATCTTTGTTGTTGTCTTCCTGGTTTTCCCTTTGCTCCTGTTGGGTACCATTCTTCGTGTGTATTGTGTCTGAAAATTGTTCGTGTCCTCTGGTAGATTTGCCTACTTTGCTTCACGAAAAACCCCTATGACCGACTAACTCAGCCACGGAGTGAAAAAAAAAAGCCCATAAAAGTTCCCCGCACCATCGACGGGATTCGAACCGGAGAATTTTCCATCCGGTGTGGGGAAGACCGTGACGATACCAATGTGCCACCTCTTCCTGTGACTACTCAGCTTCGAGTCGTCCAACGGCCCATCATCTCAAAGAATCATTTAAAGGACGATGACTTGCTATCTTGAGTACTGGAGTTAGTGCAAACCAAAAAACGGGGATGAAGTTATGTGGTCGCAACCCGTGTTTTCATAGGCATGAATAATTTTCAGCTCTGTAAGGTAGTAGATCGATTTTTATTGGATACTGAATTTGCATGTCAGGATGCATATTAATAATAATAATAATAATTTATTTATCCCTATTTTATGTTACATTTGTTGGAGGTAACAGCAAAACGGGAGGGAGAACACATAAGGCAAAGGCTTTTTAGGGGGTGTTTCTTTGAAAAAGATATGAATAACAATAAAAACATACAGTTATGAAATTGTATAGATATTATTTCACAGATAAATCATAAATAAATCGGACATGTTTGTACATTACAATTTGGAAACCTTTGAAAACCAACCTACAACAGTACTTACAATTACATTGTGAACACTTTTACAATTAGAATTATGAAATCAAAAATGATGAAACGATTGCATAGAGTTACGAGCTTTTTTGGCATCTATTCCTTTAACTTATTTATATAATTTCCAAATTGGTAATGCATTTCCTCTATGTTTTTAAAGTTCATCAATCGAGTGGAAAGTGATTTGAATCAGACATTCCTGGTGATGTGTTCAGTTATCAGTTTTCTTGAACCGGTTTAGTAAAGTGGCATTTTCGAAATTTTCAGGAAGATTATTCCAGGTTTTAGCGCCTCTGTATTTTATATTTTTCTGTCCTATGGCTTTTCTGAAAAGCGGAAGCTTCAGGTTTGCTTCATTTCTTAGATTGCACGATATTTTTCCTTCTTCTTCTATGGTTATGAAGAAGGATCTGAAGAAGAAGGAAAGTTTGGAATTTTCAATGCATTGTAGATAAAGACCGCCACAGTTTTCTGTAGCAGTTGGTGGATGCTGAGTCGCGCTTCCTTGTATCTCGAGCTCACTGATACATTCCAGGGAAAGCCTAAAATTGAATGAAGACATCGATTGAGAATGGAGTTGATTATCGCAAGGTTTTCTTGACATGGTACACCATGAGATGATTCCATAGGTGAGGTGAGGCTGAATTAAGGAAAGAAATATTAGTCTGATAAGGGAAGGAGACACCCAGGCAGAGGCTAGGGCGAGTATTCTCGCTAGTGACGAAGTCTTCACTTTGATATTACATCAAATATTCGCCTTCGGCGACATTGTTCACGGTAATATATGCATGAAAACATTTTGTACTGTTAATTTTGTCGAGCAGTGTAAATAATTAGGTACGCTGGATGGCATAAAATTCATTCTGCTACGAGTTTAAGTACAATTCTGGCATTTTGTAAATGACTTGAATAATTGCTGAATAGAATTATCTCTTCTAATGTTACATTAGAAGGGACAATTTTTAACACCTGTTTTTCTTACTAGGTTTCCTGCTAAACGGACCATGTCTGAACTTGTTTTAAAAGTAATTTGAATCAATAAAATAGATCTCGGATGTTCTGCAATCTTGCCTTAATTGGAATCTCTTTACTGAGATTTCACTTTTCCTTGAAAATTTTCATTTTCGAGCCATCAAACACACACACACTGCAACATTGATAGAGGTAGGTTTGATGTCCAGTTTAAGATAGAAAAACTCGACATAAATTCAACGAATTCCGGACAGGTCAATGTAATAAATGTTCTCACTTTCTATTACATAAAAGGAGTTTCACCTCCTAAATGGGACTTTTGGTTTTTTTTGGGAACACCCTCCAATGGCTTCGCCTGAATGCTTAATTTCTTAGCGCAGACGCAGGTCAGACAGCATATGACCTGCTCTATACAGTCACACGACTAATTACTCTGAATTGAGAATGAAACTAAAAGGAAAGAAAGGGCCACAAATACATAAATTTATGCACTATTAGTTATGTTCCGCATTAGGGTTAATCATCGGGTTAATGGCAGTAAACTCAGAGTAACAGTCGCGGCATTACCACAAGACCTATTCTTCAATGAGTTCAAAATACCGACTGCGAACTGTTGTCTTACAACCTGCAGGCAGTGAAAAACACAAAAGAAAACAAAATTAGTGTCTTGAGAGAAATGTTTTCGACGGGAAGTTTGGTGAGCGTCATTGGCGTATGGACATTCTCAGCGCAGATAAAGCTCGGGCTACATCTTTGTCTGTGTTGAGCCATATGACTTCAGTCATCGCAGCGCAAATTCTATAGACATCAACCCATTTGTTGCGATGTCTTTCTTAAACTCTCTTGGAGTAAATTAAAGCACACATATTCAACCCATCCTTACACTTTCCGAAAGAAATTTTCGTCGCTCCATTCGCCATCCTTTGCTGTTTTCACATTCTGTCGTCATCGGGCCGACTTTCCACTGTCTTAAATTCCAAGCATGTCAAAACCGGATTTCTTGGGGGTCTTCACTTTATCGAAACCAGCCGAGCCACGTGCAAGTAACTGGTGACCCAGTTTAAGTTGTTTTCTTCCTCGAGGACAGCGCAGTCTGCAAGCTTGTTAATCTCGGCACACTCTACTCATTAATCCGTGCCGATCTCGATTCCAGTAACAATCGGTTACAGGTGGGTGATCGTCGCCTCAATGGTTTTGTTATCTCCAATTAGCAAACGGAAGTCCTCCCAGTCTTAGGCTGAAGAAATCTAATTTTCCACACACCTTGTTCGCAAAGCACTCACTCGTGTGATTTGCTTAATTTTTCGACACCATTTCTGAATTCCTCATTGATGAAACGATTTCTGGTTTCATCGAAGTTTCTGAAGATTCGATGAATACTGATAATCGTATTTATAAAGTCTACTTCTCAGCAAAATCATTAAATTTATTAAATTATTATCTGATCGTTTAAAAATGCTACTCGTTTTAAAAATTGTTTGTGTAGTACTTCTTGAAATTACAAAGATAAACAAACTCAAACCACAGTACAGTAACATCAGTACAGTAATATGAAAATATATATTTTGTGAAGTACATTCAGTTGTACTTTACAAATGTATATCTTGTACATAATATAACGTCTTATTCTCTAAATTTTTTTATTCTATAAATAATGTACAGTATATGCAATTTGTGCGTATATTATATCTGCTTATATTATATTACATACTCGTGCGCCATCTATCTTTTACACTGAGAATAAACATGTGCAGTATTTATTTTATTCTCGCTTTTATTACAACTATCAAACGTTTTATATTATTTTATTTATTTAAACAAATTTATTTAAAGGTCCTTTGGGTTTAGTGTCTTTATTTTATAGATTAACCAGCGAATGAAACCAATTCTGAGGCAGTGTTAGGTGGGTCGGAAAACTGCTAGTTTGGGGGGATATAAGGACTAATAGTTTAACAGCAACCGCAGGCAGAGGTGAAGGTGATTCTTGCACAACTTCTATTAGAATAAGAAGCGACCTGGAGCGAGGGGTGTTGGGGGTTTCAGGGACGGATGGCAGTCATCATGGAATAGTTGGGTATATGGGATGTGTTAGAGTGGCTGGGAATAGGAATAGGTGCATGTATACTTGCATGTATACCAATGCTAGAAATATAGTAAATAAATTTGATGAATTTGAAGTGTTGGTCAAGACATCAAAGGCGGATATTGTTGGGATAGCAGAGACGTGGTGTCACAAAGATATAAGGAATGCAGAACGGGAATTTGGGGAGTACGATGTGTACAGAAAGGATAGACAGGACAGAAAGGGAGGGGGTGTTATGCTGTTAATTAAGAAAAACATAAAATCAAAGGAAGTGCACCCAGTTAATATAGATGAACAGTGCTCTGTTGAGTCAGTTTGGTGTGAGATAAGCACTGCGAAAGGAAAAATAAGAGTAGGAGTGTGTTATAGGCCTAATGACTTGAAAGAGTACAATGAACAATTGTACAGAGAAATAGAGTGGGCTAGTAAATCAGAATGTCTTATAATGGGGGATTTTAACTTCCCAGATATTGACTGGAACTTGTGGGTTGGGCACTCACACACTAGTCAGACTTTTGTGGATTTATTGGATGATTGTTTTCTGGAGCAGCATGTTCGAGAGGCAACCAGAGAAAGTAACATTCTTGATCTGGTTATCAGCAGTGATCATTCGTGTATTAAGAATTTGCAGATAAAGGAACCACTAGGTGGCAGCGATCACAGTGTGCTGAAGTGGGATTTACTCAAAGAGGTAACTACCGTCAGGGGTAAAGGAAAGGGTTTTTGCTTCCGTAAAGGGGAGTACAGTGGTCTCAGACAGTTTTTAAATTCTGTACAGTGGGATCAACTGACGATGTTACAAACAGTAAATTCTAAGTGGGAAGCATTCAAGGAATTAATCGTGGAAGCTACTAGACTTTTCATACCGATTAAGAAATATTGTTCAAGGTTTAGGCCTAAATGGTTATCAAATGAACTAATGAGACTCGTGACAGAGAAGAAAAATGCATGGGATGCATATAAATTATCAGGCGACGCAGAAGCCTGTAGCAGATATAAGCTAGTCTGTAATCAGGTCACAAAGGAGGTTCGGCAGGCAAAGGCGGATTACGAGAAATCTTTGGCAAAAGATGCTAAGAAAAACAGCAAGGATTTCTTTACTTATATAAACTCTAAAAGGAAGGGGCTGAATATGATTGGTCCACTTGACATCGATGGTTCGAGTGTTGACGATCCTGCTCAGATAGCAAACAAACTGAATGAGTATTTTGCATCTACATTCACACGTGAGGAATTATTACAGTTTGAAAATGGAAGAAGGTTGTCAAATTGTAGCAGGGTGCTTAATGATTTTGTAATAACTGAGAGCAAAGTGGAGGAGAAATTGTTGAAGTTAAACATAAGAAAGGCACCTGGGGTGGATGGAATCTATCCAGTTATTTTAAAGGAGGCCGCAAAGCAACTAAGCAAACCCTTAGCCATAATTATGAGAGCATCCTTGAACTCAGGGGAGGTTCCCACTGACTGGAGATGTGCAAATGTATCCCCAATTCACAAAGGTGGATCGAAGGGTGATACGAGTAATTACAGACCAGTTAGTTTAACTTCTGTTCCGGGTAAAATAATGGAGTAACTGGTTAAAGATGCATTGCAGGATCATCTAGACAAGACTGCAGCAATAATTCAGACACAGCATGGGTTTGTTAAGGGAAAGTCTTGTCTGACAAATTTGATTGGTTATTATGATGTGGTCACAAAGGAACTGGATGCAAAAAATAATTTTGATATCATATACTTGGATTTCAGGAAAGCTTTTGACACTGTCGCGCATGGAAGACTACTGTACAAATTAGAGCAGAATGGTATTAAGGGTAAGTTGCTACAATGGATAAAAGGATGGTTAAGTGGGAGAAGACAGAGGGTGGTAATCAATGGGTGCTGCTCTTCGTGGACTAATGTTATTAGTGGAGTCCCACAGGGTTCGGTGTTGGGTCCACTGTTGTTTTGTGTATTTATCAATGATATTGATGAAGGTATATCAGGCTTAATGTCGAAGTTTGCAGATGACACAAAGGTTGGCAGGGTTGTTAATGACAGTCATGGCAGTGTGCTACTGCAACAGGATCTAGATAATTTGGGCAGATGGGCTAAGAAGTGGCAACTGAGGTTTGACCTTGACAAATGCAAAGTACTGCATATGGGTAGAAGTAACCCCAGAGAAACGTACCAACTGTGTGGTACTACACTTAAGGTGGTAGAAAATGAAAAAGACCTGGGAGTAATTGTGCAGTCAGATATGAAGTTTTCTGAGCAATGCAGACAGGCTGCTAGGGCAGGTCATGGGGTTTTGTCAATGATATATAGGAATTTTGCTAGCAGGGAAAAGGAGGTGATTGTCCCTCTGTATAAGGCAATGGTCAGGCCGCGCCTTGAGTACTGCGTACAGGTCTGGAGGCCTCATTTTAGGAAGGATGTAGATTTGCTTGAGCGTGTACAGAGAAGAGCAACACGAATGGTGAGGGGAATGAAGGGATCCTCTTACCAAGAGAGGCTTAAGTTCTGCAAATTGCAGTGGCTGGAGACTAGGCACCTGCGCGGTGATCTGATTGAGGTCTATAAGGCCTTGAATGGGTTGAGCACGCTGAATTCTGATGGGATCCTTCCACTTGTTCAGTTTACGAACCTACGGGGACATAAGTTCAAATTAAGAAAAGACAGATGTAGAATAGATGTGCGGAAATTTGCCTTTAGCCAGCGGGTGGTTAATTGCTGGAACAAACTTCCATCTGTCGTTGTGGAAGTTGATAGGTTGAATAAATTTAAGGAGGAACTGGACAGGCATTTGGAGGGAATGGTGTGATTTTTTTTTTTTTTTTTTGGCTGATGCTGCATAAGCTCCTACATTTGCTTTCTTGCATCACGTGCCGCCACTACTACTACTACTACTACTACTACTATTTATCACCGTTAAATTTCAGTTCAAATATTTATTATTTGATGGATACAATTTAAAGCGCCATCTGCTGGGGAAAATTAGTTCCAATCGATAATGAGCCAGGTTTAAAATAAGCATTGAATGAAGATTTTATCGATTTATTAAAAATGGTGGGTATTATTAGCTGGTCATTGGAACCATTTATCCTGTTTATTTATATAGCAAATTATATTTTAGAAACGTTAAATAATTTCATAAAATATGCAAAAAATTTGCATAATTTCTAAAGTAAAATATTTCCAATTATAAACTTTTCGCCACTTTTATTACTAAAAATTTAAGAATTCAAATGAACTTAAACAACTAAAATGGAGCTCACAGAGAAGTTATTTGAAATTATTATTGAAATAAACTTTTTCAAACGAGCGTAAAATAAATTTGTTCAATTTAAAGTTGGTCCTTAGGGCATCTGAAAGGTTAAGCATTGCTAGTGTACACAATGCCATTAGCAGGGCTGGATTTCAACTTGTTGTGACCCCTAAGCTATAACATGTATGCGGCCCTTTTCTCTTTCTCTAAAAAAAATTAGAGAAAGAGAGAACCTGTGACAATATTAAAAAAGGACTTTTTAAAGAGGTCCCCTTGTAGTGTGAGGCCCTAAGCTGTAGCTTGTTTAGCTTATATGATTCCGACCCAGGCCATTAGAAACTTAGATTGCACGTTGCTCCTAGAATTCAAGGGCGGTTTCCCAAAAGTCATCCTGGAAAAGTTGCACTCAAATTGTGGTCTTAATGTAGGCTATCTCTCTCTCTCTCTCTCTCTCTCTCTCTCTCTTTTGAGTTATTCTGAAAACTCGCTTCTGGGAACTGGTTACTGTACCACATGTCTGATTGGCATCTACTTTGATTTGGCCGAGCCCTGTAACTTATTCTTACTTTTAAACCTTTTGTCCTAAGGCTGGGTGTTCGCTTTACTGATACAATGGCTTCATAAGTTGGGGGGGGGGGGGAGCTCTAGTCTATCGTTCTTTTCCATCTAGCAACTACATAGTGCATAAAAGTGACAAGTCGTTACCTCGGGACATTTTAATCTATGTAAATAATGATGCTGTAATGACTGGGTTACTATACCCCGGGGGTCATTCCCACTAGATTCTCAGAATCTCAATCACGAAAAGGGGCCCGCCTAAAACATGCGCACACTTTGTAGCTTTCTTATCTAATATCATCTGGGGCGATATGCGGAAGATCAGCAATCCTGTATAAAAAAAAAAAAAAAAACAGATAAATAAAAAAAAAAAAACTGATAATAATAATAATAAAACGTCATAATTCCATGAGTTCTGGCGATTCCATATAGATGTGGAGGTTATAAAAATCCATATTGTGGATGATTTGAAGGATGGGGAGTTTGAAGACGCATTGGAATTATCTGTGGGTTGTAATTTTTAAGAAATGCTGAGCAGATTATCATAAGATTTCCATTTATACTCCGCCCTGCTAAGGCAGCAGCAGCAGAAGAAATTTTTAAGAATTCGCTTTAATGCTTGAAGCATTAAAGCAATAGAAACATGTTAGGTGTACCCTTTAGCTGTTCTCTGAAGTTCAATGAAAAGTAATTAGTGTGGCAAGGCGCACAATTTGCATTTTTCCTGTCGTGGGACCTGTATTATGCCCTCAGCAGCCAAATTAGGCTGAACTCGAGTGTTACCAATTAATCCAAATTTTTTTTCCCCCACTGAAGGGCTGACGCCGACAGCAAAACGCGAAGCCCCAGAAGACATGAAGATCGTCTGCTATTATTCAAACTGGGCCATTTATCGACCCGGACTCGCCAAGTTTACTCCGGAGAACATCAACCCCTACCTGTGCACCCACCTGATCTACGCCTTCGTGGGGATGAACAAAGACTACGAACTGAAGCCGTTTGATTCGTACAACGACATCCTGGCGCCTCCGTAGCCAGGTGGGAAGGAGCAGCAGTGCGTAGCACACGCTTCTTGATTAGACCGGGGTTCGAGCCCGTCACCACCAAATACGGAGGATGCGGAAAGGTCAAGGGAATGACCACCGCATATTCCCGGAGCAATATGGCCTTAGTTGCTAATGCTCCTAAAAAAACCAAATAACAAACAAAATAACAACGACATCCAACAAGGTAAGTGTGTTCCCGATCATGGCTGAACTGGACATGACTTTGAGCTCGCATCTGCTCATGAGCCGCCTCGGTACTGATCACATTTCGTTTCCGATTCTTCCACCAGGAAATTACAGAAAGTTCGTGGCTCTGAAGGACTACAATCCGAAGCTCAAGACCCTCATTGCCATTGGAGGATGGAACGAGGGCTCGAAGAGGTACGATAATAAAACTAAAATTATAATATAGTTTTATATATAAGAGTATACTCGCGTGTAAAGTAAAATGTACAGTTTCATTCTTCAATCAACTGATTTCTCTGTAACCATGTCAACAACTGAATGCCAAAGATAGATTTATATTGGACGCCTTCGCATTTCAGATTTTCGAAGCTCGTTGAATTGCACACTTCGAGACAGCGTTTCGTCCGCAGTTCTATCAAATTCATCCGAGAGCACAACTTCGATGGATTGGATCTGGACTGGGAATATCCGGGATTCAGAGAAGGAAGTTCAGATGGCGATCGTTTCGGATATGCTCAGCTTGTACGAGTAAGTTGTCTCCATCCCACATGTCCTTGTCACTCATCAAAAACGCTAATTAAGTGTAAAATTTAAAATTTCAGCACAAATTTAATATAAAACTTTGCTGTATCTAGTATCTTCTCTCATTATGTAGCCGAGTGGTCAGGGGTGAGAGTGCAGTAGCAAGCGCTCTTTGAGTGAACCGGGGTTCAAGCCCTTGACTGCTAAATACGACCAATGGAATTTTTGCATTTTCCAAGATGTGTTTACATTGCAACTAGCCATTTCACACGCCACAGAGCGTGAAATCGTAAAAGTTTCATGTGTGCTGTTTTTATTTGTTATTTTTATTTTTGTTTATTTATATTTTTCTTTTACTGACAGGAACTTCGAGATGCCTTTGACTCAGAGCGACCCCCAGCTGGAAGATCGAAATTATTGCTGACAATGGCGGTTCCAGCAGGCCAACAGTACATTGACAGGGGTTATGACGTCCCAGCGATCTCCAAGTATGTTCTTTTATCCTATAAATACTGTACTTTTTTTTTTGGCAAGGTTCGTTATTTGGAGGTTTAACTAGTATATTTAATTTTTAAATTACTTCCAAATATAGGACCCTAAGACTTCATTAAAACTAGAAACTATTTGTACAAGACGTCCCCAGTTTTCCGTGGGGACAGTCCTCGGGATTTGCGAATTGTCTGGGAAATTGTTTGGCCCCCACTTTTAGAATATGTTTCTAGAAAAGTCCCACAAGATCCCATATAGATGTGGAGGTTATAAAAATCCATATCGTGGATCAGTTGAAGGTTGGGGAGTTGGAAGACGCATTGGACTTATCTGTATAAATCATCACGTACTTAAGACTACTCTCTTTCCAGCTCAACATTCTGCGCATTACCACCCTCCCATCATTTTAATGAATGAAGGTTTATTGAAAAGATGGCATGGTGGTTAAATTTAGATTTAATCTTTTGAAAATATGCACGGTAATTTAATTAATGTTATATCATGACTGAATTTTATTGAATTAATAATTAAAATAATTCATAAATTCCTCCATGAAGAATGGTTCAATGGACTCAGTTTCTTCTTTTTAGAAGTGTACAGGCGCTCGACTTTTGAATTTTTTTTCAAGTTATGACGTGAATGTTTAATGATAAATGTGATCGTTGAAAATAATGCACGTGCATCTGATTTCTGCTGGCAGGCACCTGGACTTCATGAGCATACTGACGTACGATTACCACACAGCTGAAGAGCCCCAGACCAACCACCACAGCCCTCTTTACAAGCTGCCCGACCTCACGGAGTGGGACAAGAGGAATAACTTGAACGTGGTAAGGAAGGGGTCCTTTAAACGTGTATTGAATACAGGTTAAGCTAATTTACATAATGAACTGTGCCTAAATGATTTGACAAATGAATCACGCGATGTTCGTTTACCAGGAATGGACGGTAAAATACTACCTGAAACTGGAATGTCCGCGCGAGAAGATCATCGTGGGGGTCCCCACTTACGGAAGGTCGTACACTCTCCAAGACCCCGATGACCACGAACTGGAGGCTCTGACAGCAGGACCAGGAGAAAAAGGGCCTGCCACCAGAGAAAAGGGTTATCTCGCATATTACGAAGTAAGTTATTGTTGCTCAATGTTTTTTATTTTAAATATTCTCTACTGTTTTTATACGAATTCAGTAATGTCCAATTAAAAGTATAGAAAGTGATCACCAGGTGGCAGAAGCTCGTTCGGAATCAGTCGATTCCCCGCATCTAGCTGACATCTTATTGAGATTTTTTTATTCTTTTACAGATCTGCCAAAAAATATTGGATGAAGAATGGGATGTCGATGCCCCATATCCTAACCTTCAGGGCCCACACGCTTATAAAGACGACCAGTGGGTCGGATTCGACGATGAAGAAATCATCATTGAGAAGGTAAGTAGCATACAAACATTTCTTCTGTTGATTAATTCCCCATCGGAATCCACTTGTTCTTTCAGTTCGCCAACTGTTCTGACTGGCTTTTGAGATCGGCCGTATTTTGCAAACACCAATTTTTATCCTTTGATATCTGAGCTGAGTCCGAATGAACGGAGGACATTAGGTCCTTTCATCACCCTGAACGGACGAATTACTGCCGAATATCAATGATTACATTGATATTCTGGAAGGGGTTCCAGGTTCATCCCAAACATTGTTTCCCACAAGCGATTCCATCTTTCAAGATTACAATGCTCCGATTCATACAGCCAGAATTGTCCTGTCTTAACTTGAGAAACGTGAAACTGAGGCTGAGCATCTCCCTGGATTGCACAACACCACACTTACGCGTTTTTAAGCCACTGTGAGCGTGGGCAAGGAGCTTGGAATGTTCCTCCATGAAGAATGGTCCAGTGTTCCTCTAAAGACAGTTCAAGGTGTATTTGAATTTATTCCACGTTGAATGCAAGCTGTTTTAAAAGCAAATGGTGGCCCAACGCCAACCTGTAACTTTTATTTCCATTATTTTGTCCACCCTTTGTAGATTATAATATAAAGTTTATAAAATAGTATATAGATTAAGAATAAACGAAATGTACATTGGATGAGAATTTCAAATTCCTGACAAAAACCAAGATGCCTTTCGTGATGATCCTAATAAAAATTCAATTTAATGCAAACTTTCCCAAGTAAAAAGATAAAAAAAAAATATAATTTGTGTTCGCATAATAATACTCTCAGTGTACGTTTCCTTATGCCGATGATTGTTGTGTCGTTGCAGGCTCGTTTCATCCTTGAGCAAGGGTTGGGAGGTGCCATGATTTGGACGCTGGACAACGACGACTTCCGTGGCTCGTGCTACGAAGATCAGAGCCCTCTAACGACCACTTTAAGAGCTGCCTTACTGTCTAACGCCATTGCAGGAAGCTCCAGCGAAAGGTCCGAACGGTTCCCCACAAATCCACCGACAACGACAACCACCACTACTACAACGACGACGACGACCACCACCACCACCCCTCCGCCTCCTCCAGTCGTGGAACGCGTGGATTTTGAAGACGATCTGGAGTCGCTACGAAGACGCGTCGGAGAAAGGAAACAGAAGGCCTCGAGTCGACGAACGTCAGGTGGAAATCGTCGGAAGAGCGACCCTGTTCGCACACCCGCACCACCGACCACTCCCGATCCTGGGCCGGCGTTTGAGTGCCCCGACGAAGGGTTCTACACTAACCCGCGGGACTGCCGCAAGTACTTCTGGTGTCTTGACAGCGGACCGTCGAACCTCGGAATTGTGCCCCACGCGTTCACATGTCCTTCTGGCCTCTATTTCAACCCCCACCGAGACTCGTGCGACTATCCCGACAACGTCCCCTGCAAGGTGAAGACGCCTACGGAACCGCCAAGGAAACCCACTCCCACTCGGCGACAACGGGTTCGCACACGACCCACTGCTCGCACTACGACCCACTGCTCGCACTACGACAACCAGTACCACAACCACCACCACCACGACCACACCACCTCCACCCCCACCCCCACCTCCAACAACCACAACGACTACCACGACCACTACTACTACCCCAAGACCCCGAAGACCACCCCAGCAGGTTCTGGAAGACGTCGCCAATCTCAACGGACCCATCAACAAGGCTCTGAATTCCGGTGGGCAGAACATTCTGGAACTGCTACGCATGGTTGAGTCGCTAGGGGGAGTGGAACGAATTCAGGAAATGCTGACAGATAAGAAAGATGATGCCCAAGAAAACAAAAAAGGTGAAATCACTACTAAAGCTCCTCCATCAACAACTCCGGAGTACGTGGCCCCTCGGCGACGCCGGCCGACAACAACAACCCCAGAATCAACTGGCGCAGATCTGTCGAAAACCTATGGAGGCAGAAGGAGACGACCAACCACCACTCCTGCTGCCAGCACCTCACCTCCAGCGAGCCACAGAAGACGTCGACCCACTGCAGACACTTCAAACAGACAAAGGGCTGATGGATACACCAATGCCCCCTATCGGCCAGCGACTTTACGAGATCATGACACCGAAGAAAGCAGAAAACCATCCATCACTGAGTACCACAGAGCCCAAACAGCGTCCACATCGACATCTACGACGAAACCCCCTGCGCGCGGTTCACCCTCCTCTTCCTCCTCCTCTGCCTCCTCCTCCTCATCCTCCAAAAGTCGACCTCCGCAGGCCCCAACGGATGGGTTCACCTTCGTCTACCAGAGTCCCAACCGAACCAGAACGCCCAATATTCAGGACAGCCATGGTAGTCCTCCTCTTGACGTCACACCTGACTCTGACTTGTCCATCTATCGAGACGAAACGCCACCGAGAACGCGATCACGTGCTTCAATCCCTGTAACAGGAAACTACCCGCTGGATAGCGATGGCGAAATTCTGTTCGTCTATCAAACACCATCCCGGGTGCAACCTGGAAGGGCGGTCCAAGTTCAGAGCGAGGACGGAGTTCCCCAGCGAACCATCATCCGGGTCATATCTCGAGATTCAGATGCTCCCAACACGCGAACGAGCTATGGAGCGCGCGGTGCCCACGAAATCCTGGAAGAAACTGACGACAGGTCGATTCCGACGAGTGTGAACATTGTTCCACCGAATGGGGTCAGGAGAGTGGTCGCAGTTCGGCGAAGAAACCACGCAGCCAATGGATATGAACTGGCTCAATCCGTAGGGGTGCGAAGAGTCGTTCGACCCACTGACGATACCCAAGCAGTTCTCGAAAACGACTTTGTGACCCCCAGGAGGGTGTATTTGGTTGTGACGGAGAAAGATGAGGAGGACTTCACAACAGAAGCGCCCTCTACTGGGTCACCGATCCGTCGCTCACGCCCGGGATACCGATTTCCCATCTCCGAGACTCTTCTGCCTGACGATGAAGAGGACTTCGAAGAAGGCCCCGCGATTGTCCTCGACGTCACAAGACCGGACTTGGAGCAAACGAGCCCACGTGACTTCACTACCTATCCGGCGACGTCTCCTCCGAGATCAGAATACCCGCGTCGTCGTACGCCAACCATAACGACTGTCACAACTCCCCGATCGACCACGAGGAGGACGATTCCTCCTACAGAAGAAGATGTCCCTCCCCTTCTGATCGGCAGCGGCGGCAAGGTCGAGTGCCAGAGGAGGGGTGTTTACTTACATCCTACCGAATGCTCGACCTTCATCACTTGCGCCCCCTCATCGAGGTCGTCGACCGGATTCCACGCCATTATCCACCGATGCCCGCCCAATCAGCAGTACGAACAAGAAAGGGGTCGCTGCATGCCTTCCGATCGAAACACGTGCAAGTCTTAACGAACTGTGGCAGAAACGAAAAGAGACTTTGTTGGTGGGAGGTGCCGATTGTGAACCCCGAGGAGGAGCCATTGAACACATCAGTGGAGTTATAATTAGTTCACAGATCGCCATCCCTTCTTGTTAAGGGGGGAACAAAGAATGCAAAATGTAAAGACGCAAACATACACGTACATACATCCACACCAGAGCCATCTATCGTACATTGTGATATTGCCAACACCAATTAAATAAAATAAAGGTTAAACCCTTGTTTATTTTGTTGCCTCCTCGCTTTGCAGCACCCAACATCACCAATAAAAAGGAGGATGGAGCTCTAAAAAGAAGAAATATCTCGTGTCCATTACTCAAGCAGTTGGAGATGGTAACATGGTACGCAGTATGATCTGTTTGTTACGGAGTGGGTCCACTCATACCGTTACAGGGTCGTGGTATCTCCTTTTGTCATTTACGACCAACTTTACTCTTCAATGCTTCATTGTTTCACAAGTACGAAAGGGCAGTATGGTTTCGCAATTTGCTACCGACCACAATACAGTTGATGGAAGAATGGTCAAATCTGCAGTTAAGGCTTCCTCAGATCCTTAATAGGATCCCTGCCACAACGTGTGTGAGAACTGTAATTCGGGAAAAAGGTCGTTCTATTAGATACCGAATAAATGTTTCTAATTTTTTGGCCAGGGAATATAGAAAAAAAAGACTACATTGCGTTTTTAATAGACAAATTGCAGTACAATATAAAAAGTACATTGCATTGACCAAGCAAGTCAATGAACAAATTGGAAAATGTTTACATAGCTTAACATACAGTGATTGTTCAAAATAACAGCATCCTAGTTGTTGTTGTTGTTGTAGGTGCATCACCAACTTAGGCCATATGGCTGTAAATCGCGTGATCTGTGGTCGATTTGCTGTTTGCTGGATGAAAAATCCCAGTTTCCGGAAGAAAAGATCGTGCTACCCTCACCCGACTAACTCAGCCATGTTGTGAAAAAGACATAAAAATTCCTCTCCTCATTCGAACTCAGGTTCGAATCCCATCGAATCTGACGGGATTCGAACCTGATTCGGAGTTCGTTTGACCAGATAGTAATCTAAGGGGTCCAGAAGTGGCCACTACGTCCAGTGAGCGCAGTGGCCAATTTAATTTATCGTCATAGCCAATCCATTAGCTAGGGAACTTAAATATCATGTCATGTTCCTTATTGGAATGCTGGGACATCATGCTACCAGTACATCTGTGTTCCCGTTTGTGGAAAAACGTTGTTTAAGAGACCCCCTGCAGTGTATTTAGAAAATTCGGCCCAAACACGCCTGTCAGACGTTACAAGATGGTTCAAGCAGTTGATCACCAAGGACACGATTCCTTGGGAGAAATATGCCTCGTACATTTTGTTCATGGAACAAGCCGACCGGGCTAGCCGAGTGGGTAAAGTACCTGCCCGGCAACCCAAAGGTCGCGGGTTCGATTCCCGCCTCGGGCTTGGATCAAAGTACTGCAAAAACCTTGGGAGGTGCAATATGGCCACAGAAGCCGATGCGCCAACAACTACCAAATCATGGAACAAAATTTGCCGATGCAAAGGGATGTGAAGCTAACCAACGTCAGAATTTCAACGAAATTCCGATGTCTACATATTCCACCTGTGGCCCAACTATTCGTGGATTGGACGGGTACTGGCAAGAAGCGTTCCCGGTGATTGCTACTTCCTACTAGCAAAGTGGTCAAAAACCACACAAAGACCACCCAGAATAGTCATTCATTTGCCGAAGTATATCATGTTGGTGGATTGTATGAGTGTGTGTTCTCTGGTCGATTTGCCTGTTTTCTACTTATCCCTGAGACCGTTTATTTAGCCACGGAGTGAAAAAAGCCCATAAAAGTTTCTCGTGTCATTGACGGGATTCGAACCCGGTCCTTTTCTATCCAGTGTAGAAGGGTGGTGAAGATGCCACTGTGTTTTCCGCGCAGGTTCTAGCAAAGTGGTCAGAAACAATTTTAAACAAAACAACGCAGCACCAGACGTTTTTAGAGTGTTATATCATCGCAGCGTACCAAGGTGTGATTGAACTAAAGTTCCTATGCAGCTCTACACGACATAACATGCCTACAGATTCAAGACGTCGAATTTGAACACTGCTACCTAATTCTCACAGCTACGAGTACTCGTAGCTGTGAGAATCGGACCTCTGTTGATATATTTTGCACTCAGAATAGCCCGAGGAATCATCTCCTGTGGTGATGACATAATAGCGTCCGACATCGAGGATATTTCAGGTTTTGAGAATGTTTAAAATGAAAACAGTCATATTTCAAAATGGTTAATCGATCTAAAACATCTCTGTTCACGAAGTTCACACGCACGAGCGCGAACTGCAAGCAACAATACACGGGATATCCTGGAGACACCCACTCTCAATGATGCTGAGATTGGTTGCCTTTACTGTACATTTAGGGAATGGAGCCCGCTGATCCCTCAAGAGATCTCAAGTCTCCCATGGAGTTGGGAGATCTCATAGTTCATATTTTCTCAAGATGAAATCACGCTAACAGCCAGCTTCAAAATTAAATCTCCCCTTATCTTCAAAGAGCACCTTGGTCTTGGACACAGAGGGTGCTGCTTTCACCAAGACAAAACTTATTCTGTTGGAAAAAGAAAATACAACAACCGAAGATCACTCGCAATTTACACACATGTCATATTGGACAAGTCAAACGTGACTTCACACATTTTTGGTGCCATTGAACTTTTTATTACTTCTACACAGAAGGAACGTTAAAATGTTCCTTCTACACACAAGGAACATTTAAAGAAATTGATCCGCTGATTCAGAAAATACGAAAGTTACGTGTCCATCATGTCCCCATTGAAAGATATACTGAAATTTCAGAAACTTAATGAACTACCAAAAATCCAATGTCTTAAAAATCAGTCTTATTCACTTCAAAATACTTAAAACATAATAGAAGAACTCTTTATTGTACATTCTATTTTCTTACAAATGTTTGCAACTCAGAGATTATTTCATATAGTCCATTTTCTTTCCCTCTTAAAAGAACCAGTGATAATCTCCCATCATGGCAGTATAACAACGACTTTTCCATCATGATTATGTCCCAACCAAAGTGTTCTCCTTGCTCATCTTCCTAATTTTCAGGATAAAGAGATGGGAATAAAGAAAACGAATTTTTCAACACGTTCTTCGTCCGCATATCTTTAAAAACATTGCAGGAAAGTTGACAACAGAGATTTATCTTCTTTGCTTCTTCTAAGAGATCCATGCACAACTGCGTTAAACGATCGCCAAGCTGCTACACTGCTGGACAACATTAACAGAAAAAAAATTCTTTTAAACAATTTAAAAGCTCAAGTAAGTGGTGCGTTGGAGATGTAAGTTGCCTCTTGAAGTGTCCAGGGGTGACAAATATCTCCAAGTTTGCTTCGTTAATTGATCTTGCAGTCCTGTTGTTGAAGTGATATCCATAATTAGCTATTGCACAAAATGACTTCTTAAAGCTCTTTCGGTGCGTTGAACTTAATTTGTGAGAGCAATTTATGGTACCATTTACCAGCTGGTTAAACAGGAGTAGATCGGCCTTGTCTCTTCTTTCTTCCAGCGTTTCAAGTACAAAGAGAATACGCCACTCTTGGTAAGATTTCTCATTATATTCTAATCCACTTTTGAAACAGACGTATTGTTCTTTTTTGGATATTTTCAATTTCTTGTTTTTGGTAAGCTGCATGTGGGGACCAGACCTGGGAGGCATATTCAAGGCATATTCATACCTAACACACATTTCGTAAAGAAATATGAATAGTGCCAATTGATTGAAGTCTCGGTTAATTCTTTTAAGAAATTCTAGTTTTTTTACTAGGTGCCCTCACAATGATTGAGACATGGATATCAAAGGAAAGTGATTCTTTGATGAAAATACCAAAATTTTTGCAGAGCTAACTTTTTTGATCGCCTTGTTGTTAATGCAATAAGAAAATTCCCTTTTTTTTTTTTTCTTTTGTCTACATTGGCAAAACTCATCAGCTCACACTTATTTTCTTTGAAAACCATTCTTCATTTAGCCACTGGATTACTCGTTGCAGAGCCTCGTTAAGAACGGTACAGTCGTTGGTATTGCGAATTGCTTTGTAAATTTTTATGACGTCTGCAAATATGTTGATTTTAATCTGGCAGTCTCCAAGAATACTTGGCAGGTCCTTGATGTAGATCAGAAATAGCAGCCGGTCCCCTGCAGGACACCCATTTCGTGTTTAAAAGGATGTGAGATCTTTCCTTTAAAAGTCGCCACCATTTATCTCCCTTACAAGTTGTTGTTGTTATTTGGTTTTTAAGAGCATTAGCAACTAAGGTCATATTGCTCCGGTGCGGTGGTTATTCCCTGACCTTTCCGCATGCTCCATATTTGGTGGTGATGGGCTCGAACCCCGAGTCCAATCAAGAAGCGTATGCTATGCACTGCTGCTCCTTCCCACCTGGCTATGGAGGCGCCCCCTTACAAGTAGTTTGCTATCCAGTCAAGAGCCTTTCCTCTAATCCAGTTTATTAATTAATTTTTGATGAACTACCTTGTCAAAGGCTTTGCTTAAGTCAAGGAAGATGGTGTCAATTTGTTCTCCTGCCTTAAGTGCCTGGGATATATTCGATACAAAAGAGATCATATCAGTGCAAGTGGAACGTCCCTTGATAAATCTGTGAAAGAAATCCGACAGATTAAGTTTCATAATCACAAATCGATAGATTACGTACTAAGGATGGCCAGTCGTCGTCGTTCAGATGATTCCTTGAGAAGGCTCGAAGAAGGAAGGTTCGATGACTCGAAGCCGGGCAGTCTCAAGCGGAGACGCCACGTTGGCTTAATGTGTCACGCAGTGTCGTCTCGGCACCATGGAAGCAGTTTCAGGAGACAGGAACCATTACAAGAAGAGCTGACCAAAGTCGCTCGAAGGCTATGTCAACAAGAACAGACTGCTATCTGTCTCTGATAGCAAGATGGAACCCTACGATGTCCTGTCATCGCCCATTCCAGAGGGACTTCAGCAAAAAAAAAAAAAAAAAAAAAAAAAATTCACCCATGGTGCAGGTTTTGAGAGAAGAAAAAAATAATAAAAATAAAATATTAAAAAAAAGGAAAAAGGGGAAAAAAAAGAAAAGAAAAGAGGGAAGATGGAAAAAAAAGAGAGAGAGAGAGGTGAGGAAAGGAAAAATAAATAAAAAATAAAAATAAAATAGAATAATAATATGCCTGAAAAGGTCAATAGGTTGATTCGATTGGTGCCTGAGGTTATGTTGCTACCGCATTAGTTATTTTATTATTATTATTATTATTATTATTATTAGCCATATGGTGCAAGGAAGCCTGAGACTTATACTACACCAGCCAAAAAAAAAAAAAATTCTGAATTATCCCGAGAGAGAGAGAGAGAGAGAGAGAGAGAGAGAGAGAGAGAGAGAGAGAGAGAGAGAGAGAGAGAGAAGTAGAAGGGAATCACCAAGAAAGAGAAGAATGATGATATCCAGCTGGGGACCCTGGGTGTGCCAAGCCCATACCAGATGTGAACCCCCCCTGGGGACTTTTGTAAGCATATTTTTCCTTCTGGCAAAGGCAGCAGCTGCAAAAGCCTGGAGTGCAGACAAGTGATAGCATAAATCAAGTTGGTCAACTTGAATGAAGTCCCATCCTTCAGCATAAATCAAGTTGGTCAACTTGATTTATGCTGAAGGATGGGACTTCACTTCGCAGCTCATTCCTAATGTCTTCATAGCAGGCACATTCGTGGAGAGGATGTTGCCAATTTTCTTTTGCTCCACAGAAACAGAGGTCATTGTTTAACAGGCCTAGCTGGTGGAGTTTTTCGTTAAGGGATCCATGCCCAGTAATAAGATACGATGTTTCCAGACTAATTGTAAACGATGAGCTAACCTTCTTCGACATCACAAAGGAGACATCCGGTAGGAAATTTCTGGTTACAGTGCCAACAGTTGAATTGTCCCACCTTGTTTGCCAGACAGTTATTAGCTCTTTAAAGCATCGAGCTTTTTCCCTTTTATTGTTATCATTCAGCGATAGGTCTATATCCGTGATGGAGGTAGGTATTCCTTTTATGAGCCTGAAGCATAATCCTCTAAATATTACATATAGGTCTAAAGGCAGAGTCCCAGCAATAACCTGGGTTGGCGCAGTGGACACCGTTCGGCAGATGTGATGTGTTGCTAGTAGCATAGTCCTCTGGATTGAGTTGTTTTCATTTTGACAATTACCACTCTGTGGAACCAAGCTCCAGCTGCGAATGAGAGTATGGGAAGGAACACCACTTTATAGTAAAGTAGCAGTGTCCTCCTAGACAGGCCCCACTCATTTCTTAAAATTCTAATGATGAAGGCTGTAAACTTCCTGGTTTTTTCACGAAGGTGTTGTAGGTGAGGTAGGAATGAAAGCCTGTGGTCTATGATCACGCCCAAAACCCTGGCCTGCACGACCAGGGGTAGCTGGATACCATTAATTTTGACCTGGGGGGGGGCCTACTTATGTCAAGTTTAGTTTTGAAAATCATCATCTTTGTTTTGGTGAGATTAATCTGAAGTTTGTTGGTTGCCACCCAGGAGGTGAGACAATCAAGGACTTTCTGCGCTATCAGTTCAAGGACCGATCTTGAATGACCTGAGATGACGACAGTCAAATCATCGGCAAATGCAATGACTTTAGTATGTTCAAATGATTTGTGTAGCCAGTTTTGAAGCACCATATTCCAGAACAGGGGTGCCAGAACCGACCCCTGTGGACACTCCTGGTAAACAGGCCTATGGATCTGTTGATATGTAGATTTTACGATGATGATCGATCGCTCTGAAAAGTAGTTTCGGATTAGCCAATAGAGATTGTGAGGGCATTTTGCCGATCTCAGACGTTCCAGGGCGCTTTCCCACCACACGATGTCGAAGGCCCCTCAAAATCAATGAACAAGGCCATTTCGTATTTGTAATTAGACATCTCCAGATGCAGGACCAGGTCTGAGAGGACCTCCTCCAGGACCTACCTGGGGTAAATCCATATTGTGCATGCGAGATCAGATTCCGAGAAAGAAACAGATTTGTAATGCGCAGAGCTATTAACCGTTCCAAATGTTTGTCTAGTTCTGCCTTGAATCCATTTAAGCCATCAACTTCCCCACCGACAGATGGAAGTTTGTTCCAGCAATTAACCACCCGCTGGTTAAAGGCAAACTTCCGCACATCTATCCCACAACTGTCTTTCTTTCCTCAATTTGAATTTATGCCCTCTCAGAGCACGAGGAAGAATCTCATCAGCATTGAGCATGCTCAAACCATTCAAGGCTTTATACACCTCAATCAGATCACCTCGCAGGTGCCTAGTTTCTAGACACTGCAAAACTTAAGCGTTTCTTCGTAAGAGCACCCCTTTGTTCCCTTCACCAGTCTTGTTGCCCTTCTTTGTACTCGTTCCAACAGCTCTACATCCTTCTTAAAATGAGGCCTCCAGACCGGTATACAGTACTCAAGGTGTGGCCTCACCATTGCCATCACCTACAAGAGAATAATCACCTCCTTATCCCTGCTAGAAAAATTCCTGTATATCATTGACAAGACACCATGAGCTACTCTTGCAGCCCGTCTGCACTGCTCAGAAAACTTCATATCTGCCTGCACAATTACTTCCAGATCCTTTTCACTCTCCACCACTGTCAGTGTAGAGACCACACAGTTAATACCATACAGTTTGTACTCTGGGGTTACTGCTTCCCATTGCAGTATTTGACACTTGTCAATGTTAAACTTCAACTGCCACCTCTCAGCCCATCTTCTCAACTTTTCTAGATCCTGTTGCAGCAGCGTACTGTCCTTAACAATCCTGCCGACCTTTGTATCGTCTGCCAACTTGGACATTAAGCAAGCCTGATATACCTTCATCAATATCATTAATAAATACAGAAAACAACAACGGACCCAACACTGAACCCTGGGAGACTTCACTAATGACATTAGTCCACGAAGAGCAGTGTCCATTGATTACCACTTAACTATGGTTTTATCCATTGTAGCAACTTGCCCTTAATGCCATAGCAGCATTTTGTCTCCAATGTAGCGGAAATTATCAGCGTGACTCACACACTTCCTTTACTTCTGTCTTACACAATTTAGCATAACAATGCTAAGCAAAATAGAGAAGAAACAATATGTAATAGATATGCAAATAAGTTGTGCTGCGCTGTAGTCACTACAACTATTTTTGTACCCTCGTGGGTACCCAGTTGGTACAATCGCCGTCCTCCCTACACCGGGTGGAAAAAACTAGGGTTTGCGTCCTGTGAAAAGAATTTTTAAGGGCCTTTTTCACAACGTGGCTGAGTTAGCAGGTCTCAGGTGTAGCGTTGCTTTTTTCTACAGGAAACTCTGGTTTAATTCCAGCAAACAGAAAATCGATCACAGAACACACGCAATTTAAAGACAGTATATATGGAGCAATATGGTCATAGTCGCTGATGCTTTTAAAACACAACAACAACAACAACAACTGTTTTCCATGACTGAAAGAGCCAATAGGAAGACAGGCAAGGTTGAATATGTCAACCCTCGCAAACATTACTGCCATCAGTGACGTATCTACGTACCTAAGTTGTTAAGATATAGCAGCTAAACACAAACACCTCTATGTGTAGAAATCGTAAGTTGATATGAAATTTTAAGGATTATATTTGAAATTTAAGGTGTCATCTTGTTGTTGTAGGGTTTTAGGCAAATCAGCGACTAAGGCCATATTATAATAGGTCTATGAATTGCGGTCGGTTTGCTGTTTGCTGGAAGAAAAACCCGAGTTTCCGAGAGATAAAAAATCACGATACACTCGCCCAAGACCGACTAACTCAGCAACGTTGTGAAAAAGGTCTATAAACATTCTTCATCTCATAGACGGGATTCGAACTGAAATGTTTTCCGCCCAGTGTGGGGAGAAATGCGATTCTACCAATTGTGCTACCCACAAAGGCCCTCTGAACTACAGCTTAATGGTGGACCATAATTTTAAAATATTCGAGCTGTGTGTTCTTTTTCTCTAGTTGAAACTATTATAATAGGCATACTGAAACACCACAGTATGGGAATACCACAAGTACAGCAAGTCATAACTGGAAGCTAAATGATTTCGTTGGAGCTTAAAGTAAACACAGCACCTAGGCTAATGGGATCTATCAGTTTCCTATCATCTATCGTTTACTATAATCCTTAGATTCAGGGTCGGTTTCTATAGTAGTAGTAGTAGTAATAGTCGTGGCAAAAGATGCAATAAAGCAGGCAAAAAAAAAAAAAAAAAAAAAAAAAAAAAAATCATTACACACTTCTCCCATCCGTACCGTCCAAGGATTTGTCTAATTTTCCCTTGAATTTATTCTAACCATCCACTGCAACAATAACAGATCGAAGCATGGATCCACTCTGGCTGAAGGCAAACTTTCGCACATCTATCCTGCAACCATCCTTCCTTAGCTTAAATTTATGCCCCCTCATGTGTGTAGTCACGACAAGAGGAAGAATTCTATTCACAATCAGCTTACTCAATCCATTCAAGGCATTAAACACCTCAGTCACATCACCCCACAGGTGCTTAGTTTCTAGAAGCTGAAATTTTCAGAACGGAAGCCTTTCTATGTAAGAGAACCCTTTTGTTCCCTTCACCAATCTGGTTGCTCTTCTCCGTACCCATTCCAGCAGATTTACATCCTTCCTAAAGTGAGGCCTCCAGATCTGTATACAATGCTGAAGATGCAGCCTAGCCATGGCCTTGTATAAAGGAATAATCACCTCCTTATTATGGGACAATCACCTCATTAAAGTTTCTGTATATCATTGACAAAACGTCATGCGCTGTTTTGGCAGCATGTCTGAGCTGCACAGAGAATTTCAATTCTGACTGCACAATTATCCCCATGTCTACTGAACACTGGTGGAATCCATTAATAACATTAGTCCACGAAGAACAGTGCCAATTTATAATAACTCTGTCTTCTTCCACTTAACCATCCCTTTATCCATAGCACAGTATTCACAGTAACTTGTCGTTAATGTCACATTGCTTCGATTATACGATAGTCTTTTATGCGCAACAGTATCAAGTTTTCGTGAAATCAAAGTATATGATATCAAAATTATTTTATGCACATCCACACAAATTGGAAGCTACTTGCTGATGGTTGTTCGTTCATGTTGTTTCTCTGTTAACGGCTGTGGCACAAACTTTGTGGAAACATGCATTACATTCAAAGTTGGTAATATGACCAAACAGAGATAGTTTCTTCAGCGATTTCACCAACTTCAGTTAGTCAATTACGTATAACATCATTTATTGCTGTCTAAAAAAAAAACTAAGGGCAATATCTCGGTACAGCCAAGCTGGGGGGGGGGTTAAAAATTAGGTAATGATAACATATAAAATAGATAAACATGGCTTCAATACAGGAATAAAATAGAAAATCTAACAAACTCAATGAAAGGTAAGAAGTCTGAAAAAGTAAAAAATTAGATGTGAAAAATCTAAAATACTTTCTGTATGTTTTTCATGATTCCCACTATCAGATCCATGGTCTCTATTTAGTACTGCAGTTTTGCACTATATTAGTACTGTTAGTTTAGCACTGCAGTTTGCACTTGAAACATGATTTCATCATTTGTTGATGATGATCATCCATGTTGTGGATTAGATTAGTCAGACTCCCTATCCTCTTTGAAATAATGACGCTAGTCGTAAACTTGTGCATACCCCATTTGCAGAGTTCTCATAAAGCTATTTTATGGTCAAGCATTTCATTTACAGTTTTTCCTGATTTTAGAGTGAAATTTAACACTGTTCAGTTCATTAACTCTGAACTGAAATATGAAAACATCTTCATTATCGGTTGACGAGAAGACTGCTGTATGCAAGTGAACAGCTTTTACTCTATGGAAGCAAATCTGAGACATGTCTAAACATATTATGCTTTATTGCAGTGCACCCTGTTGTCTCAATCTTGAAAGAGCATGATTATTTTTCAACAGATCTTGTATTCTATATAAATCAACTTACAGCTGCTCGTCATCCAGTACGTTACAATTTTCTATGCACAGAAGTGTTTAACTGTTAAGATTCAGTGTGCGAGAATGAATCATGATATAACATAAATGCTAATTATTTTGCATTAAACCATACCACTGAGTCCTGTTACACTACACCATTTATAGTATTATTATTATTATTATTATTAGTCATACGGTGCAAGGAATCCTGAAGCTTTCGCTGCACCAGCCAAAAAAATAAAAAAAATTTCTGAGTTACCCTGTGTGTGTGTGTGTGTGTGAGAGAGAGAGAGAGATGGGAATCACCAAGAAAGAAAAGAATGATGATATCCAGCTCAGTATGCCAAGCCAATACTCACCAGATGCGAGCCCCTGGGTCTGTATATACGATTAATGAAACCAAATCTGGTATTAAAAAAAACCAATTTCTTTTTAGCTTTATCTTTTACATATTGGTTGGTATAGTTTCCTAGGCAAATCAGCAATTTAGGTCATGTAGCGCCGTATACATTGTCTATAAATTGCATCTGTTCTGTGGTCGATTAACTGTTTGCTCGACGAAAAATCCGAGTTTCCAGAAGAAAAAACCGTGCTACTTTCGTTCCAGCCTAACTCAGCCACACTGTGAAAAAGATCTATAAAAATTCCTCGCATTATTGATGGGATTTGAACTTAAGTCTTTTCCACTATGGGGAGGGCAGTGATTATACCACCTGTGCTGTCCACGGCAGCATTTGTTACAGAAACAAGGTTCTCATTAGCATTAGCATTACCACAGGAATACGATGCAAGAAAGCAAGCTTATGCATCAGTCCCCCCCAAAAAAAACACCCTCCCATTTCACTTCTCAGTTCGTTACAAATGCCTGTCCAGCTCAGCCTTAAATTTATTTAGGCTATCAATTTCCACAACAAAAGATGGAAGTCTGTTCCACCAATCAACCACCCACTGGCTAAAGGCAAATTTCCGCACATCTATTCTACAACTGTCTTTTCTCAATTTGAATCTATGCCCCCTCAGGTTCTTAATCCGAGCAAGAGGAAGAATCCCATCAGCATTCAACTTGCTTAACCCATTCAAAGCCTTATACACCTCAATCACATCACCTCACAGGTGCCTACTCTCCATGTGCTGCAATTTGTAGAACTTAAGCCTTCTTGGTAAAAGCATCCCTTTGTTCCCTTTACCAATCTTGTTGCCCTTCTTTATACTCGTTATAGCAACTCTACATCCTTCCTAAAATTAGGTCTCCAGATCTGTACACCGGGATAATCACCTCTCTGTCCCTGCTAGCAAAATTCTTATACATCATTGACTCCAAGACTCCACGACTTGCCCTGCTCAGTGAACATCATATTTGACTGCACAATTACCACAGTTCTTTTTCACTTTCCACTTCCCTGAGTGTACCACACAGTTGGTACGTTTTTCTCTTGGGTTATTGCTACTCATATGCAGTACTTTGCATTTGTCAATGTTAAACTTCAGCTGCCACTTAGCCCATTTGCCCAACTTATCTAGATCCAGTTGGAGCAGCATACTGTCTTTATTGTCGTTAACAACCCTGCCAAACTTTGTATCATCTGTAAACTTGGACATTAATCCTGATATACCTTCATCAATATTATTGATGAATACACAAAACAACAATGGCCCAGCACTGCCGTACCCTGAGGAACTCCACTCATAATGCATTCCAGGCAGATACCAGAAAGCAATTTTCCCCAAAATAGAACAGAACCGAATGTGTGACACACGTTTCTTAAAGGCATATGGAGCACTGAATGAGGTTGCATTCAATCAAACTGTATGTACATAGTCTAAATTTGCTCGCAGCTTGAGGCTTTAGCCCTAAATGCATCTTAGTCCAAACTGTATGTACAGTATATTGAAGCTCTACACGAGCATTAAAAGCTTTTGCTAAGAAGAGATTTATAATTGAAAGTGAAATACTATAGTTATCATTGGGAAACTATACAGGACATCCTTCTTGAACGTCCCTAATTTTAGAAGTTGGTTAAAATATACAGCAACATAGTGGAAGCCAGTGGGGAAGGGGATATGACTAAGTTACATTATTTTGAAATGCACTGTGACCGAGGTTGCAGTGCTATTGTCGTTTGTGTAAAATATTGTCAGTGCAAGAGAAAGTGCAGGCAGTGGTGTGGTTTGCAGAGCAAATCTGTTGTCATGGTTCAAAGGCAATTTAGACTAGTTCAACAAATATGCACCTGATCCCAACTCTCTTGGGAAACATTTAGGACATTTTTGAACACCAGTATCATGTAGAAGAAAGCATGGTGTCAAAGCATCTCAGAAGAGTGAGTTGAAGAGATACACGCTGCCTTTGTTCATAGCACACAGAAATCAATCAGCTGTGTATCAACGGAATTGAACATGGCCTATGCCATTGGTCTCAAACTCAAATTGCATGCAAGCCGAATGCACGATCTGAAAGCAGCTGACAAGATGAATTTTTTTTTTAACAAAATGACAGTGAATATAAGCACCGTATTTACAACAAATACATAATTGAAATGTATTTGCGGGCCGGGTAAAATTGCTTAGGGGGGCCGGATGCGGCCCACGGGCCGCCAGTTTGAGACCACTGCCCTATGCAACTCTGAAATCGTATCGTACACTTTACACCTATAAATTGCAAATGGTTCAAGAAATCAAATTGAGTGCAAAACCACAGGTCAGTGTTGCAGAAAAGTGGTGAATTTGGGTTAAAATTTGAAATTGTCTGCAATTCGGCCCAGACACGATAGAAGAGGGAGTACATGATCAGAGCCTTGTCAATCAATTCAGCCCTGGAGAAAATGTGCAAAGCACAGGGGGTAAATTTTTTTTCAGCCTGGTTTGTGCTTGTTAACAGGAGAGACTGCTTCTACAGGGATGGGATAAACTTAAATAGAAAGGGTGCAAGAACATTTGTTAATGCTATCGAGGCAGTGTTAGGTGGGTCGGAAAACTGCTAGCTTGGGAAGATTCACAGACTAAAAGTAGCTACAGGCAGAGGTGAAGGTGATTCTTGCACTACTTCTATTAGAATAAGCAGCGGCCTGGAGCAAAGGGTGCTGGGGGTTTCAGGGACTTATGGCAGTCATCGTGAAACAGGTGGGTATATGGGATGTGTTAGGGTAACTAATAATAAGAATAGGTACATGTATATTTGCATGTATACCAATGCTAGAAGTATAGTAAATAAATTTGACGAATTTGAAGTGTTGGTCAAGACATCAAAGGCAGATATTGTTGGGATATCAGAGACGTGGTGTCACACAGATATAAGGAATGCAGAACTGGAATTTGGGGAATACAACGTCTAAAGAAAGGATAGACAGGATAGGAAGGGAGGAGGTGTTATGCTGTTAATTAAGAAAAACATAAACCCAAAAGAAGTGCATCCAGTTGATATAGATGAACAGTGCACTGTTGAGTCAGTTTGGTATGACATAAGCACTGTGAAAGCAAAAATAAGAGTAGGAGTGTGTTATAGGCTTAATGATTCGAATGAATACAATTAACAATCGTACAGAGAAATAGAGTGGGCTAGTAAATCAGAATGGCTTATAATGGGGATTTTAACTTCCCAGATATAGACTGGAACTTATGGGTTGGTCACTCGCACACTAGCAAGATTTGTGGATTTATTGGATGATTGTTTTCTACAGCAGAATATTCGAGAGGCAACCAGAGAGGGTAATACTCTTGATTTGGTTATCAGCAGCGATCATTCGTGTATTAAGAATTTGCAGATAAAGGAACCACTAAGTGGCAGTGATCACAGTGTACTGATGTGGAAATTACTTAAAGATATAATTATTTCAGAGGAAAAGCTTTTTGCTTCCGTAAAGGTGACTACAGTGGTCTCAGAGAGTTTTTAAATTCTGTACAGTGGGACCAACTGATGATGATGTTACCAACAGCAAATTCTAAGTGGGAAGCATTCAAGGAATTAATCGTGGAAGCTACTAAACGTTTCATACCTATTAAGAAATATTGTTCAAGGTTTAGGCCTAAATGGTTGTCAAATGAACTAATGAGACTCGTGGCAGAGAAGAAAAGTGCACGGGATGCATATAAATTATTAGGAGGCACAGATCACTATCGTAAATACAAGATAGTCTGTAATCAAGTCACAAAGGAGGTCAGGCAGGCGAAGACAGATTACGTAAAATCTTTGGCAAAGGATGCTAAGAAAAACAGCAAGGATTTATTTACTTATATAAACTCTAAAAGGAAGGGGATGAATCTGATTGGTCCACTTGATATCGATGGTTCGACAGTTGATGATCCTTCTCAGATATCAAACACACTGAAAGAGTATTTTGCATCTACATTCACACATGGAGTTATTAAGGTTTGAAAATGCCACAAGGTTATCAAATCGTAACAGGGTGCTTAATGATTTTGTAATAACTGAGAACAAAGTGGTGAAGTTAAACATAAGAAAGGCACCAGGGGTCGTTGGGATCTATTCAGTTATATTAAACGAGGCGGCAAAGCAACTAAGCAAATCCTTAGCCATAATTATGAGAGCATCCGTGGACTCAGGGGGAAGTCCCCACGGACTGGAGATGTGCAAATGTGTCCCCAATTCACAAAGGGAGATCGAAGGGTGACATGAGTAATTACAGACCAGTTAGTTTAACTTCTGTTCTGGGTAAAATAATGGAGTCACTGGTTAAAGCTGCATTGCAGGATCATCTAGAAAAGACTGCATCAATAATTCAGACACAGCATGGGTTTGTTAAGGGAAAGTCTTGTCTGACAAATTTGATTGGTTATTATGATGTGGTTACAAAGGAACTGGATACAAAAAATAATTTTGATATCATATATTTGGATTTCAGGAAAACTTTTGACACTGTTGCGCATAGAAGACTACTGTACAAATTGGAGCAGAATGGTATTAAGGGTAAGTTGCTACAATGAATAAAAGGATGGTTGAGCGGGAGAAGACAGAGGGTGCTGCTCTTCATGGACTAATGTTATTAGTGGAGTCCCACAGGGTCGGTGTTAGGTCCACTGTTGTTTTGTATGTTTATCAATGATATTGATGAAGGTATATCAGGCTTAGTATCAAAGTTTGCAGATGATACAAAGGTTGGTAGGGTTGTTAATGACAATAATGGCAGTGTGTTAGTGTAACAGGATCTAGAAAATTTGGGCAGATGGGATGAGAAGTGGCAACTGAAGTTTAACATTGAAAAATGCAAAGTACTGCACATGGGTAGAAGTAACCCCAGAGAAATGTACCGTGTGGTACTACACTTAAGGTGGTAGAAAATGAAAAACACCTGGGAGTAATTGTGCAGTCAGATATGAAGTTTTCTGAGCAATGCAGACAGGCTTCCAGGGCAGGTCATGGGGTGCTGTCAATGATATACAGGAATTTTGCTAGCAGGGAAATGGAGCTGATTGTCCCTTTGTATACAGCAATGGTCAGGCCACGCCTTGAGTACTGCGTGCAGGTCTGGAGGCCTCATTTTAAGAAGGATGTAGATTTGCTAGAGCGTGTACAGAGAAGAGCAACAAGATTGGCAAGGGGAATGAGGCCTCCGTAGCCAGGTGGGAAGGAGGAACAGTGCGTAGCACACGCTTTTTGATTAGAACGGGGTTCGAACCCGTCACCACCAAATACGGAGGATGCAGAAAGGTTAGAGAATGACCACTGCATATTCCCGGAGCAATACGGCCTTAGTTGCTAATGCTCCTAAAAACCAAATAACAACAGAGGGGAATTAAGGGATCCTCTTATCAGGAGAGGCTGAAGTTCTGCAAATTGCAGCAGCTGGAGACTAGGCACCTGCAAGGTGATCTGCTTGAGGTGTATAAGGGCTTGAGCGTTGAGCACGCTGAATTCTGATGGGATTCTTCCATTTGTTCAGATTACGAACCTACGGGGGCATAAATTGAAACTGAGGAAGGACAGATGTAGATGTGCGCAAATTTACCTTTAGCCAGCGGGTGGTTAATTGATGGAACAAACTTCCATCTGTCGTTGTGGAAGTTGATAGGTGAAATAAATTTAAGGAGGAACTGGACAAATATTTCGGGGGATTGTTTTGTAATTTTTTTTTGGCTGATGCTGCAAAGCTCATACACTTGTTTTCTTGCATCACAAGAAATTGGTGATTACATTGACCAAAGTTATTTCTGGAGTCGTTTTCCGACGAGGTAACATTTCATATTTTTCGAAAAGTTAATCAACACAATATTTGAATATGGGGTTCTGGAAACCCACAATGGATCCAAGTGCACATTCGAGATAGCCCAAAAGTGAGTATGATGTGTGGTGTTATGGATGTTATCAGAGTTGTTTTTCTTGGAGGAAACCCTTAACGAGATCACATATCTAGACATGCTGGAACAATACACATTTCCTGAGGTTGCACACCTACAGCCCAACATAATCTTTCAGCATGATGGGGCACTGCCTCATTAGAGCTTGCATGTGTACACTGCTCTGAATGATTTTCCTGACCATTGGTTTGAATGCAACTGGACCAACACTATGACCATGGGCACTGACAGCATGGTGCAAGTGCACCAAGTTTGGATTTCAAAGTAATACACAATTTTTAATATTTTCATTAAATTATTGAACGATAAGATATTGCATGTAATCGAAAATGTGGTGAATAAAAAATTTATTCCCACATGTACATTGCAAAATATCCTGCTGGTGACCATGACCCTTGTTCACCTCCCTTAGGTTTCTTTTGTTGCTATGTGAGAGATTTATTCCACCAAGGCATCTAACATCACCACCTTACCTGTACACATCATGCAAGCAATTGTCATTTGGATTTCCTTTGTTGCATCAAAGGAACTCCAGTAGCAGTCTACTGACTTTTTTTTAAACTGTTGGAATTTTCTTTCCCCATAAAAGTTAACATTTGCTAGTGCACTAGTTTTACTTTTGCAAGACATTTAAAATCATATCTTCAAATAGCCCTCTGGGGTTGGGAATATTCATATTCATAAAAACTACACAATCCTACACCATTATTAAATAAAATAAATAGCGTTGTGTTATATTAAAATAATAATGATACAAATAAATAGAATATTACTGATAAAAAGGTAAGGGTAGTACAATAATCAATAAGGGTAGTACAGAAATCTGTACAATACATGAAATTTTAAATTGCAGTGAATAAATTACAATAAATAATGTAGATAAAATACAGGATGATAAAAGCACTAAAACACTAGCTTTCAGAGGCATCCGGTTCCTTTTTCAATAGTGAGGTTTATCATACAGCACATCCTTATATCAGCAGGCTCACGGTTCACAGCTCGTGTTTCTACAGGAGCATGGGCAGTATTCTCCCCATGTGCAATAGAACCGGAAATGGCTCGGGAGCGTGCCAGACAGAACCGCTCCTCCCATCCAAGAACCACTGCCTCGAAGAGGGGATGAATGCAGATTCTCCTGTCTCTTTAATGGTATTGCTCAGAGGAGCAAATGCACAAGCTCTCGAGCCATTTGCAGTGCCAAAACCTATGTGCCCGGTCAATAAGTTTCATCTGAGATTTGATGGTGCTCCTCCCAAAAATGTTCTGCCACAGCAGACTTCCCATAACCCATGGTCTTTATTGCGTTCATATGCTCCCCCAGACGATCTTTAAACCGGTTTCATTTCACCAATCCGGGCTCCTTATCTCATACATGACCGCACTTGTGCATTCCCTTGGTATGGGGTCCTTGACCTGTGGCACGACTGGGTGCAACCTCCACCCTGGCAGCTGCACAGTGTGTCTGGCAATTGTGCGATATCCGAGCTATACGCTCGGTTAGTAGGGAATGTATCCGGTGGCAACTGGTGCAAACGGTTCTCTTCATGTGCTCTGCTTCTCGGATATATTTATCTATGATCCTCTGGGGGTTGTCGCATTTTCTGAGATTCACTGCAATACGTTTAATTTCTTCTTTTCTATCCTCGGAGGTGCTGCAATGGGACCAGCATTATCCAACAATGCCCTAATACCACAGATTTTGTGACCACAAATGGCTCGAGAGTTTACAGATTTGCTCCCCCGAGAGCAATACCATTAATAGAGATGGGAATCCGCATTCAGCCCCTCTTCGAGGAGGTTTTTGGACGGGATAAGCGGTTCCACCTGGCCCACTCACGCCATCTCTGATTCCAATACACATGGGGAGAATACTGCCCATGCTCCTGTAGAAACACGTGCTGTGAACCTGCTGATTTTTAAGGATGTGCTGTAGGATAAACCTCACTGTTGAAAAAGGAGGCGGATGCCTCTGAAAGCTACTACGGTGTTTTAGCACTTTTATCATCCTGTGTTCTATCTACATTGTTTATTGTAATTTATTCATTGTAGTTTAAAATTTTATTGTATGGAATAAAATTTATTTATCATTCTATATCATTCTATTTATTTCATTTATTTGTATCATTATTTTAATATAACACAATGCTATTTATTTATTTTATTTAATTTTCTGTTTATACACCGGTACAACAACCAAGTCAGTAGAGTTTACAATAAATTGTCAATACAAATATTTATCGTATTTAGTAGTCACGGGCTTGAACCCCGGTCCACTCAAGGAACGTGTGCTATGCACTCTCGTTCCTGACCACTCGGCTACGTCAGGCCTAATAATGGTTGGTGTAGGATTGTGCAGTTATGAATATTTAAAATCATGAAAGTTTAAAAGGGACACACACTGTCTTATTCTAACATACAAGATGGAAATTCATTATTACTATATGTGGTGAAACATTTTAAAATTATGAAAATTAGTGTGGATAATCGATGGGCTACCCCAGTTCCTGTTTATGTTAATTTGGCATATTTTCCTACCAATAATTCAATTTTTTGAATGAACCATACAAATGTAACAAAATGTTCTTGATACTAGGATAACTTGCTAAAAGCAGGGATAATCATAATTTAAGGAAATGTTTTCATAAATCACTTGAAGGGAAGCTATAATTAAAAAAAGGGCTAACTATGCAAAAAATTTCATTAAAGTGGTGCATTTCTTTCTCAACCTTTGTTAAGCTTAAAACCTTAAACTTTCCTAACGGCTGTGAAGAGTGAAGTGGTGTTAGACTTAAGTTGTATTGTACATTATTCTTTTATTGCTGTATTATGTATATGCAATAAAGATTATTTATTATATTTTATTAGTCTGACTAGCAGTACACAACAAGGAAACAAAACAATCAATAATGAAGTTGTATTAATAGTTAACTGAAGTACACAAACTTCTATTTAAAGGTATCTATAAAGTTTACGTAAAAATAGTTCATTCAGGAAAAATAAATAATATAAACAAATGTATATTTATAAATTAAACTTAGGTATTATTATTATTATTATTAGCCTTATGGTGCAAGGAAGCCTGAGGCTTTTTCTGCACTAGCCAAAGCCAAAAAAAATTTCAGTTACCCCAGACAGAGACAGAGAGAGAAGTAGAAGGGAATCACCAAGAAAGAGAAGAATGATGATATCCAGCTTAGGACCCTGGGTATATTCAACATGAGTACTATTGGTGTCCCAGAACATCTTATATCTGTTGGTTGGACCATGGAATGCATTCACTACCACCTGGGAAGTTACTTTTCATGCTTGAAGTCAATGCAATTCTGCGTTGATCTTGTAAGAATACTGTTCATTTTAGTCCCTCATAAAACTTCATGAAAAGAAATTTAAAGTTTCCAAATCTGGCAATCATAGCACCAAAGATGTGTTTCCACTATGACCAGTCCAGCCACGGGTCTATAAAGTCTTATAAAGACTTTATAGACTCGTGATTATAAAGTCTGTAAAGTATGAAAACAACACGGAAGGAAATCCATCATCATAAATCCAATAAACCCAGGTATATTTATTAAGGTACAACACTCAAATGATGCTTATGACAAGGAGCTGAATAATTGCTGAACAAGTGCTGAGAATTATATATGAGAGAAACTAGGATCTAGGAACTACTCAAGTAAGTCAAAATAAATAAGTTGCTGTTAATTTTGTGTAAAGAAAATTGGGCTATAAACAGCGATTCCATCATTCTCATTTCCATCCAAACATTAACTTTGGGTTAATTTCTCTTTCCCCAAAACATACTGTAAAACCCATTTGGCTTTTCAAGAGCTAGACAACATAAACTACCATAATAGTCAACTTTCTTTCAGTTAGGAGGCAACTATCATTGAAGAAAAGCATGGTCTACCATATTTTCATTATTAAATTAACCAACTCGAACATATATAAGAATCTTTATTGTCTGAAGGGCAGAGGCTTCACAAAATATTACCCATTACAGCAAGCAGATGTCAGAGGTTTTACAACAGTAATACAAGACTACTGTGGAAGGCTCTCATAAGCAATATGGGAAGCAGCTAAAAGAAGACTACAGATAGCATTGAAGCCAAAAATTATCACCTGCTTATCATATACTGATAAATTAATTCTTTAAAACTTATTTTCACTTATATTGCATCTGTGTGCTAATGTATTACATAATGTTAACAGTAAATAATGAAGAGAATATAATATTACACTCATTGGACAGGAAATATGAAGCACATTCATCAAACAGAAAAATTGTATCAAATAGAACATAACAGTTCAAGATTTATATAATATTGTATATACATAGGTGTATTTTTCAGCCCTAATCCAAAATCACATATTTTTAAATAAAATCACAGGTACAACAACACAACATTTTTTAAGACCTTCAAAGAAATTCTACTGCTTTAAGGAAAATTAAAAATAAACCAATACTTAATTTAAGAAAATATATAACTCTGATTCTATCCAATTCTTAATTTTTTCTTTCACCTCTCCCATTTATATTCTATTGACTTTCTCCACAAACATGTCCTCTTTGGTTCCCGCAAACTTCTTTCAGGAAACTCCACTGATTTAAGACTATACTATTTCATATTTCTATGCCTTTTTACTGTTGTATTAATGATTTAATACAACAGTAAATTTAATTTTTGTATTACTTTTGATATGGCAATTCTATGACTACTGTCAAATTTTTAACGTTTCACCTTTGTCACATAAGGATTCTAATTATTAGAAATAAGTATAAAATTTATTATATTATGACAAAATAACCACAAAACAATCAAACTATATAGTTTACCTTTAATTCTTTTGTGACCATGAAATAAATGAAGCCTATGTTATTACAGATAGCATCATTACAAGGAACATTTAAATATTTAAAATCATACTAGGCAATTTTATTAATAAATGATAATTAATAAAATATGAAAACAAGGAATGCTGTTTAAACCCTTGAAGTCACGAAATATTCACTGTGACAAAGTACAATTATTTACAGTAAATAAAAAATTAATTCATCAAGTCCTTCTTAGCAGAACAAAGCAAGCACGCAATCAAAGATAACCTTACAGTTCATCGGGTACAATATACAGATTTGCAAACATGATTTCAATAGTAAATATAAAGCACAAAATGGAAATGTAACAACATAAAAAGAATTTTTCAAAAAAATAGAGTATTTGTGTTACCAATTATCTTGATATAAAGTATTATATTATCTCATTAAACTAAAGTATTTGTGTACTAATTACTATTACTGCAGTTCTGCTATAACATGATACATGTGTTCCTAAAAATCTAAGCATTATGGTATTTCGTGCATTAAAAACAACAGGGCTTATGGGAAAAATAGGGATGGGGCAGAGCAATCAAAAAAAAAAAAAAAATCAGTCTGGTAAGTAAAAAAAATTAGAAACCCAATAAAATTGCTAACACAGGTTTAAACATCTTAAATTTCTAATAAATAAATATTACAGTAAATATAGCTTAAAAATAGGAATGAAGAGAAGATTCTGAAAATTTACTTATGTTTTTTATACAATTGAAGATTTCATGGAAGGGGAAACACTTCACCATAATAATGTAAAAACCCACAGAATTCCAGCTATAGGTATTATCACAAATGCAATAAGATCAAGTTAACTACCCATTTATAATTAGACTGCACTAACAGAAAAGCCCAATAAACTGGGAACTGCAAATTGTTTTTGTTTTATTTTATGGTAGTTACCTCCAGAAATGTGCTCTTCTGCTTATGCTATCATGCCTCAGGAAATTTCTGTTTGAACCGAAAAATGTGAGCTCCTGAAAGCATGAGTTGGCCTACAATATCACATGTTATTTTGTGAATACAGCAAATGACAATAGTGTGTCTCCAACTAATACAACTACAGTAAATGGGAAATACAGCTCTCACACATTTGATGTTTAACATTTTTTAAGCTTCGTGAACTTGTATGTATTGCTGCACAGGTCGCTACATTCAGCTTGCATTCACCAGATGTTACTCACAGACGAAATTGCGCATGAGCCAACGAGAAAATCGTGTTATACTCGCATTGTTCCCTAGTATACCAGTTGCATTGGAGCAAATTTGCATTGCGAAAATATGCATTATAGCAGAATTAACTGTACTACGTATAAACAGTACATGGACACAATTCAGTGCATTATCTGAAAAAACTCAGCACCAAGAAATTCACTAATTGTGTCATCATTAAACTTTGAATTTTACAAGTAAATTTGTACAAAATTATTTTATTCAATTTATTTTTTAACAAATATTTATCCTAAGACCTAATACCATAATTGAAGATTTATAAGCTTGTATAATGCTAAACTTATCAATTCATCTTCTAACTTAACCTAGAATGGTATTCTGGTCAGTCAATATTTTTTACAAATTTTCAGCTCAAGAAGAAAAAGATTGGGAACCACTGCATCAGCATCTCTCTCCAGTCTTAGACGATCATCCCATACTCTAATAATGATTTCAATAACATTCCTATTGATGATTCACTCATTCCTTCTTTTACAGTATAACCGAATGTATATATCTCTTTGTCTGTAGAAATTTCTCCATCTCAGCTCCCAGCAGTTTTTCCAATAGAAAAACATTCCTTTGAGATCATTAAATCACGAGTGCAAAAGCTGTTGCAAAGTACTTGTTCAACTCATACCTAATCAACTTTTGTCAGATTAGTTATGATTTCACTGCTTTGATCATATGGCAACATTGGTGGGGAGGTCTCTGTGAGCTATTCCCTTCAGTATAAAAGCAGTGTTGTCCAGTTCACATTGCCAGTGCCACCAGGAGACACGGCATGCCAGGAAGCCATTCACCACACTATGATTCCTAATAACACCATCACAGCCTGTTTTATTTATCGATCTGTTTTATCCATGTAACTTTGGTCACATTAAGTTAGATGGGTAAAAATAACTGCATGCAGAGTGGTCTTCTACTGCTACAGTCCATTCTGTGTAAAGTTTTTCGCATGATGTGAGTGCTGATGGACTGCAAAGCTTCTGCATTACAGGTATCATTCAACTGTACAGGTGTTTGATGAGAGTTCACTTTGATGATCCTCTATCATCCTAGACTTTACACCTGACTCCATTTGATGCCTTTTTTTTTTTTTTTTAATTTCTCCATTATTTGAATAGTTGAATATCAGCTAATTTGGATAATTCAACATGCTGTTTGCACTTTAACTTCTGAAAGCAGTGCCTAAGCATTCATATCTTTTTGAAACTGGTGTGGTTTTTCCCCACTGCTAGTTAATAAATGCAGCAGTCGTACCCCTCCCTATTCTTCTGCATCTTTACTGAGGTTTTTTGTATATGTCGCAAAGCACATAATTCTATTGATCTGACTAGATTTCTACAAATACACTACAACATTGGACCTAATAACTAACTAAGCACTGTATATCCAACTGTTCTTTTGGAAGTAGTCTTGATTTGAAAACACAAAAAGTAAACTAAGATAGAACAGTTGACTAAGATTCAACAGTACTGAGTTGAAGGAAGGTTTTAAACAAATTGTGCATCAGCATCAACAGACTTCAGTTCTACAGTAATGAAAATATGTGAGTTGAGATTCCCCAATTCAGAACTGGGAGAATTATGTAAAGTGGTATAAAAGGATCACGAATGGGGCAAAATACATAGATATCATAAAATACTTATAATGAACTCCTCTCCTAGTTACAGTAAACTCCTTTGGTTTGGCTGTACAGAGTATAAATGGAAATTAATTTATTTTAAAATTTTTCTCTCATAAACTATAAATGCATTAAACTCTGTATCACTGTAGTTATAAGAAATGACATTCTAATAGTAACAACCACTTAGCACTTGAATTCATTGAATGCCTTTTGAGGAAGACAGGGCTGTTAATTATTAAAGAGATACTCTGTCCATAGTACTGATCCCTCTCTAAAGTATACTATACCAACAAAAGAAACCCAGTCACTTAAACTAAAATAAACTCTAAGACTTTCAGATATACTGGCTGTAATACTGAAATTATGTTCAGAGTAAAAAACATACCCCAAGCAAAACAAATTCTTCAACTTATTAGTGCAATACCATGCAGCTGGTACATTACTGCTACCTCTGCATTCATATGCAGTACTTTGCATTTAACAATGTTAAACTTCAACTGCCATTTCTCAGCTCATCTGCCTAACTTTTATAGATCCTGTTACAGCAGCATACTGTCATTAACAACCCTGCCAACCTCTGTATCATCTGCAAATTTTGGACTGACCCCCCCCTATCTATTGATAAAGCACATTAAACCTGATATACCTTTATCAGGTTTAATGTGCTTTATCAATGTCATTGATAAATACAGAAAACAACAATGGGCCCAACACTGAACCCTGGGGAACTCCACTAATAACATTAGTCCATGAAGAGCAATATCCATTGATTACCAATGGATATTGCTCTTCATGGACTAATTATAATTACCACTCTGTCTTTTCCCACTCAACCATCCCTTTAACCATAGCGGCAACTTGCCCTTAATGCCACCCTGCTCCAATTTGTACAGCAGTCTTTGCCGTTGCACCAGTGTCAAAAGCTTTTTATATGATACCAAATTATTTTTTACATTCAGTTCCTTGGTCGCTGCATCATAACTAATAAAATTGGTCAAACAAGATTTCCCATTATGAAACCCATGCTGTGTTTCAAATATAATTACTGCCTTGTCTAGGTGATCCTGCATTACTTCTTTAACCAGTGAATTCATTATTTTCCCTGTAACAGAAGTTAAACTAATAGGACTGTAATTACTCATGTCACCCTTTGAATCCTCCTTTGTTAATTGGGGATACATTTGCACATCTTCAGGTCCGTGGATTGGACCAGGATGTTCCAAGGATGCTCTCATAATTTTAGCTAAGGGTTTGCTTACTTCCTTCGCTGCCTCCTTTAATATAACTGGATAGATCCCATCCACCCCAGGTGTCTTTCTTATGTTTAGCTTCAACAATTTCTCTTCCACTTTCCTCTCAGTTATTTCTAAATATTAATTATCCCCTTCCCTAAAGAATTCCTTGTGTGAATGTAGATGCAAAATACTCATTCAGTTTTTCAGCAACCTGAGCAGGATCATCAACAGTCAAACCATTGATATCAAATGGATCAATTTGATTCTTCCCCTTCCTTCTAGTGTTTACATAAGTAAAGAAGTCTTTGCTGTTTTTTTCTTTACATCCTTCACTAAAGATTTCTCATAATCTGCCTTTGCTTGCCTGATCTTTGTGACTTAATTACAGACTAGTTTATATCTACCATAGGCTTTTGTGTTGCTTTATAAGCTATATGCATACCATGCCCTTTATCAGATGAACTGATAAAACTCCGCCATGAGTTTTTTTCAGTTCATTTGACAGCCATTTAGGTCTAAGCCTTGAAGAATATTTCTTAGTCAGTAAGAAAAGCCTGGTAGCTTCTATGATTAATTCCTTGAATGCTTCCCATTTAGAATTTGCTGATGGGTCCCACTCTATAGAATTTAAAAACTGTTTAAGACAACTGTAGTTATTTTACAAAAGCAAAAACCCTCTGTTTACCATTGATGGTAGTTACATGTTTAAGTAAATCCTAAATCAATACAGTGTGATCACTGCCACCTGGTGGTACTTTTATCTGCATTATAGTGATTTTGAAGAGACTGCCCCCAAAAGAGTATTATAAGCTGGAACCCCCCCCCCCACAAACTGTTTTTCATAATATTAATAACATTAATTTATTTTAGTTTTTATTGGTGTTTATGAATCGATGGTTTGTATTACATTAAAAACCTGCACACTTAATGTACTATTCTTGCTTTTTTTGCACCTTCCACCATTTTTTTGCTTAAAAAGAATAAAATTTTTTAAAAAAGATTATATTATAATAAACTAAACATTTTCAAATTGGAAATATCTATGGACTCAAATGTTATTTAGTCACGTGTTTATTACCTAAGTGACCTTTTATGATGGTAATATTGCAAAGACACTGAAGTAGTGGTAAGAAACTACCTACCATAAAACATTTGACTCCATTATGTACCTATTTCCAATTCAGAAATAAACATAATTACAGCAATGTACATTTAAGTGCTTTATTATCTTTTAACAACACAATTTATACATCATACCGGTCAAGGAATATCTTAAAGTACTGTGTAAATGTGATAAATGTAGTATTAATATAAAATAATGCAGTCATTAATGAAATTTCTTGAGCCATGTGTTGAACAACAAACAAAAGATGCTAATTACTGTACCAGCAAGGGAAAACAGATGAATAATGTTGAATTTAAGAAAAGAGAGCTAAGGAGAGGATTGAATGCAACAATAACTAGATACTGCATTGCAAAGAGTGGCCTATCTACATTTCAAAGGTTCAAGTTAAACATGAAATAAATGTAGCTTGTACAGGAGGAAGGAGGGTTATGCCTGAATTTATGCCTTCTTGGGACTCTTAAAAAAAAAAAGCAATATAAGCAGCAAAGTATTTAAAGAAGGTGCTATAGTTTTAAAAAAATGCATGGTTCTTTGATTGACTATGGGACCAGAAGAAAAGAGTGTCAAAAGTGGGAGTTATAATGGATATATTTACTATATATACACCAAATATTATTACTTTTTACTTTTACATCCTGTATACGCTCTGAATTATTTATTAAAAGTGTACTGCAAGATTTAAAAGATATCAAGATTAACAGAATAATGGGATGAAAACTTCCCTTGGTAATCTGACTTCTTACAATATTTTCAGAAATTTATGGTTTTATTTTGCATTATTCCTATTATTTAAAACTGGGCTAGTTTTTCTATTTAATTAATATATAATGAAGTATATAAAATAAAAACTAACTGAATAGTTTGCCACAGAGATTTTGCCATTATATGTGGTTGTTCTTGAAATATATCTTTCTGCTTTTCAATTCACGAATAAAAGTTAATATATTTTTAATAATTTAATAATTTTTAATCTAGCAAAAATGTGCAATTTCAGTCTACTAACTGCGAATCCTAAAATATTTATTTAACTGCAATATCAAATTATTTCAAGTGGGAACAGCCATTCCTAGTAGAAACTGAATTCACTGTAAAAATTATTAATTACAAACTCCTCTGATCTAGTGGTTGTGTCAGAGTATAAACAAAATCTTGAAAACTGTGTTGAATGTTAGCAAAAAATGTTCTGCAAATAGTATAAAAGTAAATTTGAAATTTAAATCATTTTCTTTAAGCACCTTTCTAGTGCAGTACATCACAAATTTATATCAATACATTGATAAGTCTTTATACCCTGAATGGATTAAATTATTTGTCATCTTATTAAGGTAATATTATAAACCTAACAGATACACTCATATTTTCCCTCCATTACAGGATTTCACATATTACCCATATAAGGTCTCATATGCAAGAACTCATGCACACATGCATACACATACATGCATGTGCATTCTTTTTTTTTTCTTTTTTTTTTTTTTTCCTTTTACATATTCTCAGACTAGTTTTTGAGTTTAAAACACTGCAAAAGTAAGTAAAAAAAATTACACCATCAAACAGAGAAAGCACTACACTCATAAAAATTCAATGTTCATGTTAATTAGTCTTGCTTTTCAGAAAATGTTTGGTGAAATGTAGCAGCAATCTGTTGAACAGCCAGTATAACAAAAGCAGCTGCAATAAAATACATGACATGGTGCAAAGCAACTAAACCATACAGAACAGTGAGAACAGCTATACAATGAATGGAATGTGAAACAGTTCTATAATATATCCTGAAAAGCAAAATGAAACAATTAATGTATAACCATAATACACATATTTTATGCTTAATGGATCTGATACCATTTTGTTTCAATAAAAAAAATGCATTCATTTTGTATAATATTGAATTATTTCATTACAATATTTCAAAACTTAGCAAACTTTCAGCATCAAATACTTTAAATATGGATACAATTATCATTTACCTTTATAAACCAGCAGTGCCGTGGTAAGTATATGGCATTGCTGGTTTAACTCAATAATGCAATCTGCACTTAACACAGCATTTTATTTCAATACTTCAAGTTTGGTTTGGTTTTGTTTTGGTTTTTATGGCACATGAGCAGCTAAGGCTATAATGCACCAAGTATATCAATACTTCAAGAGAAAGGATAAAAATTAGTTTAAGTATCACTGATTGAACAACAACAACAAAAAAAACAACACTGTAACCAAACAATTTCGAATATCAGTTTTCAATCTCGTTTCTTTGCACCCCAATATCAGACTAGGGTTAATTACCTTGGACTGGAGAAGTGCCAGTGTTTCACAAGACTGAAAAAGCAAAGCTAAGGCTGAGACAGGGTTGGTTAGTTTGACCTCTTTGAAAGGGATGGCCACAGAGTTTATGGTCAAGGGTGCATTATAGGATCATCTTGAGAAGTAAAATCCTAATCTCTGGTCACTGAATTGTTGCAGACATCTTTCCAGTGATGACAGATAACTCAGAAGGCTAACATGCTATGCTGATAATCAGGTCCCACTTGCAAGTCAAGTGGGTAATATTTGACAAAGTGTAGTTCTTCTGTAATAACCACTTCTCTGCTTGCACTTCCATTCCGGCAGGAACTGTTAGTAATTCTGGGTATATGCAAGAATATCACACCAAGCAGAGAGACAGCTAACCCTCTGTGGCTCTCATCATTTAGTGCAATACCACAATTTCGCACAATGAAGGTCTGAAGTGGTGTGTATATATATATATATATATATATATATATACTATCATTGAATTATATTAAATAAAGTTAAAATATAATGAAATAAATAAATAAATAAATCCTTAAGCGTTCATTAGAGGCAGCGACGTGCAATTCCTCCATATGAAGCTGAAATACATCCAATTTTTTAAATTTAATAAAATGTAACATAAGCCAGTAGTATGGTAAAAACTGTAGAGCGAAAATTAACATAAAATAACCCAAATAAACAATCGAACGAAATAAGGAATAGATATAATTAGTAGCCCCAAAAACCCTTATTTAATTTCGATCTTTAATCCAATTAACAAAAACTATACAAAATTTAGGATAATGCCAATTATTTATTAATTTAGCGGTACCCCCCTGAAAGGTACCAGTTCTAAAATGCGTGAAATATCACCAAAAGAGGGTTAAAGGAACTACCAAACGATAACAAAATCAAAATAAATTAAAATAAGATAGACTGACCATCATGCCCCATCTCGACAGAGGACCACGAGGCCAATGATGGTCATGGAATCGCTGCATTTCAATCGCTATACAAATCATCGCCATGGTGAAAAGATCGAAGTACCAATTCACCCTCCCTCCTCCGATCGATCCACCAATGCAGAGGATTTGCACGGCGGTGGTCCTTATGCAGCGAAAAATAAAATATAGAACAGACAGCACTCTAGAGCAAAGCCACACCACTGACATACTGTAAGCTGAATCAGCTTATATAAAAGAAAAAAGGAAAATAGATGGCGACACAGGCGTTGCTAAATTAGCATATCGACCCGTTACTATTGAATATTAAATGTTAACAAAAGTTAAATTATATTAAAATAAATAATTAATTGAGCATTCATTAGAGGCAGCAACTTGCAATTCCTCCATATGAAGCCGAAATATATACTATCATTGAATTATATTAAATAAAGTTAAAATATAATGAAATAAATAAATAAATAAATCCTTAAGCGTTCATTAGAGGCAGCGACGTGCAATTCCTCCATATGAAGCTGAAATACATCCAATTTTTTAAATTTAATAAAATGTAACATAAGCCAGTAGTATGGTAAAAACTGTAGAGCGAAAATTAACATAAAATAACCCAAATAAACAATCGAACGAAATAAGGAATAGATATAATTAGTAGCCCCAAAAACCCTTATTTAATTTCGATCTTTAATCCAATTAACAAAAACTATACAAAATTTAGGATAATGCCAATTATTTATTAATTTAGCGGTACCCCCCTGAAAGGTACCAGTTCCAAAATGCGTGAAATATCACCAAAAGAGGGTTAAAGGAACTACCAAACGATAACAAAATCAAAATAAATTAAAATAAGATAGACTGACCATCATGCCCCATCTCGACAGAGGACCACGAGGCCAATGATGGTCATGGAATCGCTGCATTTCAATCGCTATACAAATCATCGCCATGGTGAAAAGATCGAAGTACCACTTCACCCTCCCTCCTCCGATCGATCCACCAATGCAGAGGATTTGCACGGCGGTGGTCCTTATGCAGCGAAAAATAAAATATTGAACAGACAGCACTCTAGAGCAAAGCCACACCACTGACATACTGTAAGCTGAATCAGCTTATATAAAAGAAAAAAGGAAAATAGATGGCGACACAGGCGTTGCTAAATTAGCATATCGACCCGTTACTATTGAATATTAAATGTTAACGAAAGTTAAATTATATTAAAATAAATAATTAATTGAGCATTCATTAGAGGCAGCAACTTGCAATTCCTCCATATGAAGCCGAAATATATACTATCATTGAATTATATTAAATAAAGTTAAAATATAATGAAATAAATAAATAAATAAATCCTTAAGCGTTCATTAGAGGCAGCGACGTGCAATTCCTCCATATGAAGCTGAAATACATCCAATTTTTTAAATTTAATAAAATGTAACATAAGCCAGTAGTATGGTAAAAACTGTTTTTATTTTAATTTGTTTTGATTTTGTTATCGTTTGGTAGTTCCTTTAACCCTCTTTTGGTGATATTTCACGCATTTTGGAACTGGTACCTTTCAGGGGGGTACCACCAAATTAATAAATAATTGGCATTATCCTAAATTTTGTATAGTTTTTGTTAATTGGATTAAAGATCGAAATTAAATAAGGGTTTTTGGGGCTACTAATTATATATCTATTCCTTATTTCGTTCGATTGTTTATTTGGGTTATTTTATGTTAATTTTCGCTCTACAGTTTTTACCATACTACTGGCTTATGTTACATTTTATTAAATTTAAAAAATTGGATATATATATATATATATATATATATATATATATATATATATAAAAAAAAAACTTAATTCATTCACAGAAAACTACAGCATTTTCCATCTGTCATGTGGTATGAACCATGAGTCTAGGAAAATTTACCGCCACGTCAGTTTATCGCATTTTACCGTCTAGAAGCAATGAGATGTGTTTGGTCAAATCATAAAAAGTTATTTTTTATTTAAGTTTCTGCCTTAAGCTATGATTAGCATATTTTTGGAATTCTACGAACTATGAGGGAATAGTACGGTAATTAAAAAAACACATGTATGGAAATATGTAATTTAATAGGTAGATCATTTATTTTAATAGTTACACGTATCACAAAAATAGTAAAAAATCCATTATTTGAACAATATAACAATTGGTTAATTTTATAATAAACTAATTATAACATTAGGTATGTCATAGTACACTGCAAAAATTCAAAATGAATGTTTATGCAATCTTCAGAATCAGTTTCGTTGGGATAATTAATTACTAAGAAACTGTAATATTTACAACACAGTATGTAAATTATTAATAAGAAATATTATGTGCTATACCTCTTAGATAATCAACAATATCACCCCGTTCATCGCAATCGCAATACTTTTTTTTTTTTTTTGTTGCTCGGGTCACTTCCACTTAAATATTGTTCAATGCGCATTTTGTTAATACTTTGTTCTTTTTTAATGCAATCGATAAATTTCCAAATGTCGGGACGATAAGCAGCGACTTGTTCCTCAAATCCTCTATGCTACTCTTCAACAGAAGTTCAAGGTAATCCTTCAAGAACAAGCTGGCATACGTTCCACATTTCATGGGAATACTTTGGTGGTCGACGAAGATGTCATCAAATAATCAACAACTTCTTGCGATTCTGGAGGAAAAACACCATTTAGACACAAATGTTAAAAAAACGACCATCACAATTGGAGTGGGCACAAATGCAATTGCTGCAAAAATTCGCATATTTAAAGCAAAATTAGCATCAGTTTCATAACATTGTTTCAATCCATTATTCTAAATGGAACGAAACATACATTGTGAAAAGTGGAAAAAACAACCCCGTTGCGAAGTGTCAGGAAAAACTCTTCTGGCCATCATCGCTATCTCAAAATCTATAGTTATTGATTGCGGTGACATAGCCGGTTCCAGTACTTTCAGCTGCTGTAGAAGAGATACATACGTTTCCTCAGACTTGTTCGGCAATAATGCATAAATAATGGAAGCGATATTTTGTCCTTGAATCCACGTATCGTATACAGCTGATAAAAAAGTAAGTGAATAGTTTCGAAAGTCCCATCGGCATACCAGTGTTCACTTCGTGCTAACAACTGCAAATTTCTTTTCGTACTGAAAATTAACGTATGATTGTCCTTGGGTCCAGAATCATATTGTAGAAACAATTCTCCATTGCATGATGTTTTATATTCTTCTGTAAAAACTATGTCTCTTCGATGCATTGGAAGAACTGGGCCATCAAAATTTCGATTTCTTATATTTCGGATCGTTCGTTCCATTGTATCTATTGGGGCTGCTGCTTGGCTACAGGTTCTCGAAACATTTGAAATAATACTATGATGCATATTATTTGTTGTTTCTGCATAAGTTCGAATGGTATCAAGAAGTTGTGCTGCCTCAACCCCTGCTGCGTCTCCACAATGATTGTGCTCCTTCCATGTTTTAACGATGGTGTTATCTACCGTAGTAACTCGAGCGGCACATTTGGTTTTTCGGTAATTTCGACACTTCCAATGAATTTTTGTTTAATTTTGCCTGTCTTTATAAAACAAATGTCCACTAAAGCACAATTTCGGGTTTCCTTTTTCTGATTTCAAAATTTCCAACAACATGATGCGTTCACAAACTCAAAAGGATGAAAAATAAACTCAAAATAAGAAAATGTTGTGATTGTAAGAGATTATAAATATATAAGTACCTCCCTAATCGGCATGCCCTACCCCCATCCCCTAAAACGTGCTAATTAAGTTTAAGGAATTAAGTAGGTATCCACCTAATTCCAATTTTGGAAAATAACAGGCAATTAAATTAAAGCACCTGCAATGGTATGTATTTCTAGGAAATGTATACCTAGCATATAACTTCCATTTTTAACTGCACTTAATTTTAAATAACACCTACAGAAAAGCCTTATTTTTAATTTAAAATGACCAATAAATTTATATAAATTATATGTATTGCCTGGCGATAAAATATGCTAGTGATCATTTGTAGGCTATAAATTGTTTATAAACTTAAATTTTCTTAAACTTTCCTAGACCAAATCTAGGAAAGTTTATGGCCTGCTATTCACCACCAGCAATTAATCATCAGATCAGTTTATCGCATAAACAATTTATAGCCTACAGATATCGCCAGGCAATACATATAATTTATATAAATTTATTTTTAACTCAAGCAGCATATTTTAGGGGTGGGGTTAGGGCATGCCGATTAGGGAGGTACTTATATATTTATAATCTCTTACAATCACAACATTTTCTTATTTTGAGTTTATTTTTCATCCTTTTGAGTTTGTGAACGCATCATGTCGGTAGAATTTTTGAAATCAGAAATTGTGCTTTAGTGGACATTTGTTTTATAAAGACAGGCAAAATGAAACAAAAATTCATTGGACGTGTCGAAATTAATGAAACACCAAATGTGCTGCTCGAGTTACTACAGTAGATAACGCCATCGTTAAAACATGGAAGGAGCACAATCATTGTGGAGATGCAGCAGGAGTTCAGGCAGCACAACTTCTTGATACCATTCGAACTTATGCAGAAACATCAAATAATACACCTCATAGTATTATTTCAAATGTTTCGAGAATCTGTAGCCAAGCAGCAGCCCCTAAGCTTCCAAGTGTAGATACAATGAAACAAATGATCCAAAATATAAGAAATCGAAATTTTGATGGCCCAGTTCTTCCAACGCATTGTAGAGACATAGTTTTTATAGAAGAATATAAAACACTGTGCAATGGAGAATTGTTTCTACAATTTGATTCTGGACCCGAGGACAATCGTATGTTAATTTGCAGTATGAAAAGAAATTTTCAGTTGTTAGCGCAAAGTGAACACTGGTATTCCGGTGGGACTTTCAACTGTTCCCTTACTTTTTTATCAGCTGTATACGATACATGGATTCAAGGATAAAATATCACTTCCATTAGTTTATGCATTATCGCCTAATAAGTCTGAGGAAACATATGTATCTCTACTACAGCAGCTGAAAGTATTGGAACCGGCTATGTCCCCGCAATCAATAACTATAGATTTTGAGACGGCAATGATGGCCAGAAGAGTTTTCCTGAAGCTTCACAACGGGGTTGTTTTTTCCACTTTTCACAATGTATTTTTCGTTCCATTCAGAATAATGGATTGAAACAATGTTATGAAACTGATGCTAATTTTGCTTTAAATATGCGAATTTTGGCAGCAATTGCATTTGTGCCCACTCCAATTGTGATGGTCGTTTTTTAACATTTGCGTAAAAATGGTGTTTTTCCTCCAGAACAGCGAGAAGTTGTTGATTATTTTAAGGATACATGGATTGGAAGCCCAACCAGATGACATCTTCGTCGACCACCAAAGTATTCCCATGAAATGTGGAACGTATGCCAGCTTGTTCTTGAAGGATTACCAAGAACAAATAATTCTGTTGAAGGGTAGCATAGAGGATTTGAGGAACAAGTCGCCGCTTATCATCCCAACATTTGGAAATTTATCGATTGCATTAAAAAAGAACAAAGTATTAACGAAATGCACATTGAACAATATTTAAGTGGAAGTGACTCGGGTAACAAAAAAAAAAAGAAGTATCGCGATTGTGATGAACAAATTTAAAGGCTTGTTAGTGCATATGATGAATGGGGTGATATTGTTGATTACCTAAGAAGTATAGCACATAATATTTCTTATTAATAATTTACATACTGTGTTGTAAATATTACAGTTTCTTAGTAATTAATTATCCCAACGAAACTGATTCTGAAGATTGCATAAACATTCATTTTGAATTTTTGCAGTGTACTATGACATACATAATGTTATAATTAGTTTATTTTAAAATTAACCAATTGTTATATTGTTCAAATAATGGATATTTTACTATTTTTGTGATACATGTAACTATTAAAATACATAATCTACCTAGTAAATTACATATTTCCATACGTGTGTTTTTTTAATTTCCGTACTATTCCCTCATAGGTCATAGAATTCCAAAAATATGCTAATCATAGCTTAAGGCAGAAACTTAAATAAAAAATAACTTTTTATGATTTGACCAAACACATCTCATTGCTTCTAGACGGTAAAATGCGATAAAATGACGCGGCGGTAAACTGTTTATGCGATAAACTGAAGCGGCGGTAAATTTTTCGGACCCCATGGACCATACCTTTTTCATACCCTTTTCAAGGCATAATGGCAACTTCACTTTATGTGCACTGATTTATAATGAATAGAATACAAAGTAATGGAACAAACTTAAACAGATCTGCAAAAAAAATCTAATTTTCCCAGCAAACTCTAAATTAATTTTAGAAATATGCATGATCTCAACAGTAATCTCAATAACGCACACCTCTATTTAGAACCTGCAATGTCTTTCCTTTTCTGAGAGAGAGAGAGGACACATTTATATATCAGTTACGTCAACCATTGCTCATCTCATTTGCTTCATTTGCTTTCAGATTCCTTCCACTTTAAGATAGCACTTGTGCATATATCCACTCTGATATTTCTTGTTAGAGACTTTCTAATCTGGAATCTCCCCTGGCTTAAAATCTCATTACTCCATTCTGTAAAATTCATTTGTTAGCTTCTGGAAAGCAACAGATCTCTTAATTTTTATCGGAAAATACCAGATATCTTTTAATCCAAACCTTCGTCTTCAAATAATATTTCACTGATAATATACACATTTTACACCGTATAATGTATTGAAATTGGCTTGTATTCAAATCTCCTGCTTTGTTTTCTGTCTACACAAACTCTCAACAGTTATTAATAAATCCAAACATGATAGTGATAAGGCTAGGAAAACTTGCTTTTTGTTCAAATGGTAATTGAGCTTATTGACCTCTATGTCAAAGCTATTAGTCACAACTTCTGTTCATCCATTCTATCACCTCTGTTATAGCCTGATGGTTTTATTGAAAGCTTATCTAAAGATAAAGATGACATTGCTTTTTTCCTAACTCTTGTACCGAAGAATTTGGTAAATCTCCTCATCATATCACGACACAAAGAAATTAGAAGAACCCTGAACAATTGTGATGCCAAGAAGTCTCCAGGTTTTGAAGGTACTTTTATTTAAAATCTGTTCTCCAGAGTTCATTTTATATTACCTTTGTACACTTTATTATCCAACCAGTGTTTTTCCTACTGCATGGAAATTTGCATATATTCAGCCAATTCCTCGAAAAGGTTGATAAACTCCACCCTCGCAATTATTGTCCCCTGCACTTACCAACTCTTCACCTATCTTGAATACCTGCCACTCAATTAATGATTGCTAATTTATCGGTAATATTGTTGTCCATGTGACAACAACAGGAAACCAGCTTGAATAACGTGACTTCACTCTCAGCTCACTACACGCATAACTATATCAGTTGTATTCAAATTTAAATCTATTAGTTGATAAAGAGACTAGTCAGCCTCAAAAGCTTCTACTGTATATTTGTGTTATTAAATACATTCACTGGGTTATACTGTATTTTTCTTAACTATGGACCCCAGTACACAAGGCCCTTTCATGATAAAGCTGAAATCATGATACTTTTCTTTCATTTGAACTGTCAAGTTCTCCACTGAAATTTAAATGGTGTAATTTAAGAGGAGGCACGCAATATGCTTGGATAGTTCATACGTTGGGGAATTGCAGCACACGATACTATAGGTCTGAGATCCTCAAACCGGTCTAAGATCCCCTTATACCTATAGTATCATGCTGCAATGTCCCAACGTATGAACTATCCAAGCATATTGCGTGCCTCCTCTCACCTCCTGTAGGAAATACCACACAGTCAAAAATTCATCCACCTCATTAAAGACCTTTCAATTCCTGACAGCTCCGTCAAGGCATCATTTGACGTGGTCTCATTATTCACTTCAATTTCCGTCCAACAGGCTGTACTCTGTGCCAGGAGGCTCCTCGAGAATGACTTAAGCATTCCAACCAGAACATTACTATCCACTGATGACACTTCAACCTATGCTTATCAAGCAGCATCTTCATCTTTGAGGATTCAGTCTACCAACAAGTGCATGGCACCGCCATGGGTGCCCCTGTCAGCTCCGTAGTAGCCAACATTGCCATGGAAGATTTAGAGGAGCAGATACACCTGAACCCACCTGTACATATTACAACATGGTGCAGATACGTTGACGATATTTCCACTGTAATACCACGTGGCTCTGAAACAGCATTACTAGAATACCCTAATTCCCTGTCTAATTTCATACAGTTTACTCTAGAGTTAGAAATCAACGAGGCGCTCCCGTTCCTGGATGTCTTAGTGCAACACGTAGGCCCACGTCTAGAGACTTCGGTATACCGTAAATCTACGGACAATTTACAAACTACAGCTCCGGCCATGCACCCAGTCATCTCAACAGCACTGCCTGCTGCCTATTCTCCAAGGCTTGGAGCCATTCCAGCACTGATGCAATCAGATGCAACAAGATTTCCCGTGTGAGGACAGACCTGACTAAATGTGGATATCCATCCCATATGCTAGACAGATGCCTATTACAAGCACAAGAACTCGCATCCCACCCAAGACCCCTGAACCAAGACAGTAAACAATCCGCCTACATTCACTACTATCCAGGCGTGTCAGGTCAGATCTCAAAAATCCTCAGAAATTAAATCCGTACAGTTACCCTGCAGAAACCTCGTTCGCTTGTCTCCAGTGTGAAGACCCCTGTCACACCTCTTTCACGCAGTAATGTAATATACTGCATCACCTGCAGAGACTGTGATAGCTGCTACATAAGTGAGACATCAAGACGTCTTCAAGATCGCCTTACGGAGAATGACAGAGCAATCCAGCTTGCCGAAACTGACCAGTCGCAGAACATTTTTGGGCCACCAACCACGAATTCGATCCCAAACATGACTTCGAAATAGTGGACCACTCACGATACTTTCGCCACCGTGCATGGCTGGAGTCACTTAATATATTAAACAATCCGAAGGCCAAAAATCGTTGCAAAGGCATGAGAATGCACCCCATCCCGGAGACATATTGCCATGGGGGATGTCTTTGTGTGTGCGCGATGTAAGGAGTGTAAGGAAATCAGGCGACAACTCAGCGTTGTTATGGGCCTATATGAGAGTTTGAAGGACAGGGTGGATGCTCTCGAAATATCTAAATTGAGGGGCCCACCCATCAGGCTCTCAGCTGCCCACATCAACGCCAGAGCTTGCACTTGGTCATCACGCAACACAGCGGCAACCCCTAAGGCAGAATGCGCTGGTCCCACAGGAACTAGTAGTTGTTGGTGACTCTATTGTCAGGGAAACGGGGAACATGCTTTGTAAAAAGGATAGGTGGAACAGGACCAGGGTATGTCTGCCAGGGGCAAAGGTTGATGACGTTGTAGAGCGGATATCATCTTTCAAGGGCACAAAAGGTGATATAGTTGTACACGTTGGCACTAATGATATTAAGAGTAGGAGACCGGCGGAATTACTCAACAAGTACAGGTCACTGTTGAAAAAAAGCCGTGAAATAGGGTTGAATTTGAAAGTGTCTGCAATTCTGCCCAGACACGATAGGAGGGAGTACATGATGAGAGCCTTGTCGATCAATTCGGCCCTGGAAAGATTGTGCAAGGCTCAAGGGGTAGAATTTTTTTCAGCCTGGACTGTACTTGTTAACAGGAGAGATTGCTTCTACAAGGATGGGATACACTTAAATAGAAAGGGTGCAAGAATATTTGCTGATGCTATCGAGGCAGTGTTAGGTGGGTCGGAAAACTACTAGTTTGGGGGGATACAAAGACTAATAGTTTAACAGTAACCGCAGGCAGAGGTGGAGGTGAAGGTGATTCTTGCACAACTTCTATTAGAATAAGAAGCAACCTGGAGCGAGGGGTATTGGGGGTTTCAGGGACGGATGGCAGTCATCATGGAATAGTTGGGTATATGGGATGTGTTAGTGTAACAAGGAATAGGCATAGGAGCATGTATGCTTGTATGTATACCAATGCTAGAAGTATAGTAAATAAATTTGATGAATTTGAAGTGTTGGTAAAGACATCAAAGGCGGATATTGTTGGGATATCAGAGACGTGGTGTCACAAAGATATAAGGAATGCAGAACTGGAATTTGGGGAGTACAATGTGTACAGAAAGGATAGACAGGACAGAAAGGGAGGGGGTGTTATGCTGTTAATTAAGAAAAACAAAATCAAAGGAAGTGCACCCAGTTAATATAGATGAACAATGCTCTGTTCAGTCAGTTTGGTGTGAGATAAGCACTGCGAAAGGAATAATAAGAGTAGGAGTGTGTTATAGGCCTAATGACTTGAATGAGTACAATGAACAATTGTACAGAGAAATAGAGTGGGCCAGTAAATCAGAATGTCTTATAATGGGGGATTTTAACTTCCCAGATATTGACTGGAACTTGTGGGTTGGTCACTCAAACACTAGTCAGACTTTTGTGGATTTATTGGATGATTGTTTTCTGCAGCAGCATGTTCGAGAGGCAACCAGAGAAAGTAACACTCTTGATCTGGTTATCAGCAGTGATCATTCGTGTATTAAGAATTTGCAGATAAAGGAACCACTAGGTGGCAGTGATCACAGTGTGCTGAAGTGGGATTTACTCAAAGAGGTAACTACCGTCAGGGGTAAAGGAAAGGGTTTTTGCTTCCGTAAAGGGGAGTACAGTGGTCTCAGACAGTTTTTAAATTCTGTACAGTGGGATCAACTGACGATGTTACAAACGGTAAATTCTAAGTGGGAAGCATTCAAGGAATTAATCGTGGAAGCTACTAGACTTTATATACCGATTAAGAAATATTGTTCAAGGTTTAGGCCTAAATGGTTATCAAATGAACTAATGAGACTCGTGACAGAGAAGAAAAATGCATGGGATGCATATAAATTATCAGGTGACGCAGAAGCCTGTGGCAGATATAAGCTAGTCTGTAATCAGGTCACAAAGGAGGTTCGGCAAGCGAAGGCGGATTACGAGAAATCTTTGGCAAAAGATGCTAAGAAAAACAGCAAGGATTTCTTTACTTATATAAACTCTAAAAGGAAGGGGATGAATATGATTGGTCCACTTGACATCGATGGTTCGACTGTTGAAGATCCTGCTCAGATAGCAAACAAACTGAATGAGTATTTTGCATCTACATTCACACGTGAGGAATTATTACAGTTTGAAAATGGAAGAAGGTTATCAAATTGTAGCAGTGTGCTTAATGATTTTGTAATAACTGAGAGCAAAGTGGAGGAGAAATTGTTGAAGTTAAACATAAGAAAGGCACCTGGGGTGGATGGGATCTATCCAGTTATTTTAAAGGAGGCGGCAAAGCAACTAAGCAAACCCTTAGCCATAATTATGAGAGCATCCTTGGACTCAGGGGAGGTTCCCACGGACTGGAGATGTGCAAATGTATCCCCAATTCACAAAGGTGGATCGAAGGGTGACACGAGTAATTACAGACCAGTTAGTTTAACTTCTGTTCCGGGTAAAATAATGGAGTCACTGGTTAAAGATGCATTGCAGGATCATCTAGACAAGACTGCAGCAATAATTCAAACACAGCATGGGTTTGTTAAGGGGAAAGTCTTGTCTGACAAATTTGAATGGTTATTATGATGTGGTCACAAAGGAACTGGATGCAAAAAATAATTTTGATATCATATACTTGGATTTCAGGAAAGCTTTTGACACTGTTGCGCATGGAAGACTACTGTACAAATTGGAGCAGAATGGTATTAAGGGTAAGTTGCTACAATGGATAAAAGGATGGTTAAGTGGGAGAAGACAGAGGGTGGTAATCAATGGGTGCTGCTCTTCGTGGACTAATGTTATTAGTGGAGTCCCACAGGGTTCGGTGTTGGGTCCACTGTTGTTTTGTGTATTTATCAATGATATTGATGAAGGTATATCAAGCTTAATGTCGAAGTTTGCAGATGACACAAAGGTTGGCAGGGTTGTTAATGACAGTAATGGCAGTGTGCTACTGCAACAGGATCTAGATAATTTGGGCAGATGGGCTAAGAAGTGGCAACTGAAGTTTAACCTTCACAAATGCAAAGTACTGCATATGGTTAGAAGTAACCCCAAGAAACGTACCAACTGTGTGGTACTACACTTAAGGTGGTAGAAAATGAAAAAGACCTGGGAGTAATTGTGCAGCCAGATATGAAGTTTTCTGAGCAATGCAGACAGGCTGCCAGGGCAGGGCATGGGGTTTTGTTAATGATATATAGGAATTTTGCTAGCAGGGAAAAGGAGGTGATTGTCCCTCTGTATAAGGCAATGGTCAGGCCACGCCTTGAGTACTGCGTACAGGTCTGGAGGCCTCATTTTAGGAAGGATGTAGATTTGCTTGAGCGTGTACAGAGAAGAGCAACACGATTGGTGAGGGGAATGAAGGGATCCTCTTACCAAGAGAGGCTTAAGTTCTGCAAATTGCAGTGGCTGGAGACTAGGCACCTGCGGGGTGATCTGATTGAGGTCTATAAGGCCTTGAATGGGTTGAGCACGCTGAATTCTGATGGGATCCTTCCACTTGTTCAGATTACGAACCTACGGGGACATAAGTTCAAATTAAGAAAGGACAGATGTAGAATAGATGTGCGGAAATTTGCCTTTAGCCAGCGGGTGGTTAATTGCTGGAACAAACTTCCATCTGTCATTGGGAAGTTGATAGGTTAAATAAATTTAAGGAGGAACTGGACAGGCATTTGGAGGGAATGGTGTGATTTTTTTTTTTTTTTTTTTTGGCTGATGCTGCATAAGCTCCTACATTTGCTTTCTTGCATCATGTGCCATTACTACTACTACTACTACTACTACAACCATTCTACACCTCGACAAACGCTGGAGTAAAACAGCGATGTCCGTGCGACAACAATAGGAAACCAGCTTGAATAACGTGACTTCACCCTCAGCTCACTGCACGCATAACTAGATCAGTTGTATTCAAATTTAAATCTATTAGTTGATTAAAGAGACTCGTCAGCCTCGAAAGCGTCTACTGTATATTTGTGTAATTAAATACATTCACTGGGTTATACTGTATTTTTCTTATCATGATTTCAGTTTAGAAGGCTACCTTAAACCCAAATAATGAAATTTATGTGAGGATGACCTGCATCTGTCAGTTTTCTGCTTTACTTATTTTGGAAAAGATTGGTTCTCCAGTATCTGTAACATCCTCAGCAAACAATTTAAATACTACCTTTCTGATTGGTTTTATCTTCTGTATCCATCTGATTGGTCATTTGCCTTGCTTGGTTTCAGAGTTTATGCTCTTAACTGTAGTAAGAGCACAAACTGTGAAAAACTCTGAAATAGATGTTTCAGTATATAAGAGAATTGAAATAGATGTATTTACTGCATGCTCTCAGTCTAATATGAAGTGGTTTGGCAGGATGGTTATATCTGTCAGAGCAACTATTACTCTCTTCTGTTCTGTTCTGTTGAATAGCTTGGACATTGGTAGGTTTGCAGAGACTGGATAGTTGAATAATCTCTTTGCTTTCTGATATATATATAATCTTTATTGTACACAAAAGTGATATATAAAATATATCTTTCACAAAGTAATGCCAGGGGTTTTACATTGGTTGGCACCCTCCAGAGCCAATTACAAAATAAGTTTGAGAAATTATTTACAATATATTCGTATAGACATTATACATTATTATATATGCTTTAAACATTAAATTGCCCACATTTAACATGCAGTTTGCTGGTTGAGGTTAGGAAATAAAGGATCAGTCACCAGTATTTCTGATCCTTTGCAAAGTTGTAGAGGTCAGCATCAATTGCTTGGACTATGGTGAGCATTTTCCTGGAGAGAAAACAAGCACAAAGGTCTGTTAGGGCAGGCTGTAAGTGTGGGAGCTGACCTCAGTCTGGATTGAGGGATTCTCCAATCATACAATTCTCAGATATTTGGCTCTGAGATCATTCTAGTACATTTTGGCAGTTTAACAAGGTCACCACTGCAGTTGTTCTTTCGCAGTTGTTGATGTTTGTGCATAATCCAATGGAGTCAGTATTCTATGGAGTACATGAGGTTGATATTAGTGGGAGCTACAGGCACCAAAATTTCTGAGGCATATAACACAATGGTATACAGATGTGTATAAGTAACAACGAGTTATATTCTTTCAACCAGATTCCTAATGTGGAGTAGTAGCAGGCAGCAAAGGAAGTAAGCAAACCCTTAGCCATAATTATGAGAGCTTCCTTGGACTCAGGGGAGGTACCCATAGACTGGAAATGTGCAAATGTGACCCCAATTCACAAAGGAGGATCAAAGGCTGACACAAGTAATTATAGACCTGTGAGCTTAACTTCTGTTCCAGGAAAATTAATGGAGGCACTGGTTAAAGAAGCACTGCAGGATCATTTAGACAAGACTTCAGTTATAGCTCAGACACAGCATGGTTTTGTTAAGGGGAAGTCTTGCCTGACCAACTTGATTGGATACTATGATGCAGTCACAAAAGAACTGGATGCAGGGAATAACTTTGATATTATATACTTGGATCTTAGAAAGGCTTTTGATACTGTTGCACATGGAAGACTGCTACACAAATTGGAGCAGTGTGACATTGGAGGCAAATTGCTGCTATGGATAAAGGGGTGGTTGAGGGGGAGAAGACAGAGAGTGGTAATCAATGGACACTGCTCATCGTGGACTAATGTTATTAGTGGAGTCCCTCAGGGCTCAGTGTTGGGTCCATTATTGTTTTCTGTATTTATAAATGATATTGATGATGGTATATCAAGCTTAATGTCCAAGTTTGCAGATGATACAAAGGTTGGCAGGGTTGTCAAGGACACTACTGACACTATGCTGCTGCAACAGGATCTGGAAAGGTTGAGCAGATGGGCTGAGAGGTGGCAAATGAAGTTTAACATTGACAAATGTAAAGTACTACACATGGGAAACAGCAACCCCAGAGCAACGTATCAACTCTGTGGTACTACACTGACAGTGGTAGAGAATGAAAGGGACTTGGGGGTGATTGTGCAGGCAGATATGAAGTTCTCTGAGCAGTGCAGACGGGCTGCAAGAGTAGCTCATGGAGTATTGTCAATGATATACAGGAATTTTTCCAGCAGGGATAAGGAGGTGATTATTCCATTGTATAAGGCAATGGTCAGGCCACACCTAGAGTACTGTATACAGGTCTGGAGGCCTCATTTCAAGAAGGATGTAGAGCTGCTGGAACGAGTACAGAGAAGGGCAACAAGATTAGTGAATGGAACAAAGGGGTGCTCTTACGAAGAAAGGCTTAAGTTTTGCAAATTACAGTTTCTGGAGACTAGGCACCAGCGAGGTGATCTGATAGAGGTGTATAAAGCCTTGAATGGTTTAAGCATGCTCAATGCTGATGGGATTCTTCCTCTAGCTCAGAAAAATCACCCGAGAGGGCATAAATTCAAATTGAGGAAAGACAGATGTAGGATAGACGTGCGGAAATTTGCCTTTAGCCAGCGGGTGGTTGGTTGGTGGAACAGACTGCCATCCCTTGTGGTGGAGGTTGATAGCTTAAATAAGTTTAAGGCTCAGCTGGACAGGTATTTTGAACGAACAGAGGGGTGAAGTAGAAGTGTTTTTTTTTTTTTTTTTTTTTTTGGCTGATGCTGCATAAGCTTGCTTTCTTGCATCAAATGCCTCTACTAACGCTAATGCTAATGCTAATGCTGTTTGGTAGTCCAACACAATTGGCAGAATTTTGTTATTAGCTTGTCAATACATGATGCCAATGTCACACCTTATATTGTTGGATTTCCCCCTTCTTTCATTGCTTACACTCCTTAGAGTGGGCAGTACAATCCCTTTGATAGTATGAACTGCTTCAGAAGTTCCACAGAATCCTCTATAGGGATGAAATCTCTGAATCCAGGTGCCACACAGACAGTTCAACTTCTGGGAACTGTCTGTGTGGCATTTCTGGAAGCTTAGGAGTGTCTGTATTTTGGCTTTTATAACAATGTATAGGATTTTAAATATGAAACCTAACAGATTTCTGGCAGACAGTGATTTTAGAGTGCTGAAGAGTATTATTATTCCTTTTGGCATGAGTATTCCATCCTGTTTTATGATAATTTGACAACCTAAAAAATTTTTCTCCTTGCTCACTCTCTCTAGATAGGACGGAAAACTAAAAATAGCTTCAAACAAAACATATTCCAATTTAATGCAATATGTATGCAATGGTTATTCTAGATTTTGATAAATACAGTATATCATGTTACATTCTTTCAAATAATAGTTTCAGTAGTAAGTGTGCATGCCACACACGCACATGCACACACACCCACCCCTATCAAATTTTCTTCACCCAAATACATAGTTTAGAATATATCACGAAGTACTACAATATGCAAACTTATATAATTTTAATAAGCGACTGCATGTGTTCTTAAAAACATGTTCCACTTACAAAAAATTAAATTTTCCTTTATAAGTATTCTTAATGCTTAATATCTTGGTCTTCACTTTTTAATAATTATAAACATCTCTGCACAAATTTATTAAAGAAAAATTCCATATTATTACAACTCCAAATTTTTAAAGACTTGTTACTTTAAGCTATAATGATCAACTAATGCTTCTGCTTCCTTGATATGTCAAAAACATGCAAACAGACAGAAAGCTGAAGTTCAAGTTAAGATATTTTTATTTTTTTAGTTAACTGTTTTTAAAAACAGCATCATAATTATGGAAATTGAAAATACTTACCTAGAAGAAGAAGGAGTTTCTTTCTGCCACAACATACAACTTGAAAGCACCATTAATACAGTTACCACTGTATAAGGATCATTTGGAAGATGAAGACTATACTTCAGTCCTCTGGACCATACAATTAATGAAGGGACAGTAATGACTGAACACCAAAGCCACAGCATGGCCAGAGTTAGATGGAAATGCCACTTCGTAGTCATTAATCTCACTCCTCGTCGATCTTCTTCTGCTCTATTTTTACCACATAATGTAACAAGCTAACAATAGAAATTGGGAGCATATTTATTCAACATTTTACAATAAAATAGCATTAACTATAACTACTATATGTTTTACTATGCTATAAAGAGTAAAAATTAAAATTAAAAGAGAAGAACAGTCAAGTGCAGACTGCTCTGGTTGAAGGTGATCTAGTTTAGTGGGAGACTATTGTCCAGAACCAGTGTGTGCTTGCCAGGAGAAACAACTGATGATGTTACCTACAGATTGTCAGATTTTAAGGGGGTTAAAACAACATTATTATTCAAGTGAAGATTAACGATACTAAACATATATGACCTCACCATCAGTTGGATAAATGTAGGACTATGCTGATAAAATGTCGTAAGTTAGGTCAGAATGTGTATGTGTCTGCAATTCTGCCCAGACACAATAGGAAGGATTATATGTTGAAAGCCTTGTGGATTAACTTGAGACTTGAGGGAATTTGCAAGGCTCTAGCGGGGTAAATTTTTATCACCATGGCCCATAGTAGCTGGTATTCGTTTGAACAAAGGAGGTGCAAGAATTTTTGCCAGCATCATTGAGGATACCTTAAGGGTTCAGGGAACTGTTAGTTAGGGGGGAGAAGGGTAATTTAGATCTACGTTTATCTGATGATATGGATAAAAGTAATGCTTGCACTCACCTCATGAATTCTTGTTCGTGTTGATAGGTTTTTCTGAGAGCAGCAACATTTTAAATGAGGGGGAAGATAAAGCTTGGGGTACAAACCTAAATAATTTCAAGGGTTGTATCAGGGTAGTAAACTATAACAGATTACTTAGTCTCAACTGTGTCTACAGTAATGTCAGGCATGTTGTCAATAAAATGGCTGCATTTGAACTCATGTTTAGGACAACTAATGATGATATAATAGAGCTAACAAAAATGTGGTGCCAACCAAAAAATGGGGATAACAAGTTCCACAAATGATATGTATAGTGGATTTAGTAAAATAGGGAAGACTGAAGGGGTTATGCTTCTTATCAAAAGCAGTCTGAGCACGAAAAAAGCTTTTGCTGAGTCTGAAGTTACATCTGCCAGCATAGAATCTGCGTGGTGCGAGTTAGCTGGAAGCAAAGGAGTAATGAGAGAGTGGGATCTACATACTAGAAGATTGTGAAGAATATGATGAGAGTCTTTATGTGCAGATGGAATGGACAAGCAAGTGAGAATTTTTTATTATGGGTGACTTTAATCTGCCCCCGACTGATTTTAATAAGTGGGAGGGAAATTCACCAAGGGGAAAATTTTTTTAAAAATAAATTAGATGATTATTATTTGTACCATCATGTTAGAAAAAAGTATTGGGGGGGGGGGGGAATATTCTTGACGTCATCATTACTAACGAATCAGATCACAATCACATGGCTTAAAGTATAGGAACCTTTGTCAGGAAGTGATCATGCAATCATCAGTTGGAAGATGAAGAAAGATGTTGCAGTAGCTAAAGGTAAAGGCCATGGATTTTAACTTTAGTTAAGAGTTTAAGGCACTATACGGCATCTATGAATTGGGTGGATGGCCGAGATTTGGTGAATTCATTTAAATTATGGAATACTATTAAAGCAAAAATCACAAAAGCCACGAACACAAACATACCTTTAAGAAAATACTGCAGGAGAAGGATGCCAAAATGGATGAGAGTTGAAGATACTTCAATTATGGAATACTATTAAGGCAAAAATCACAAAAGCCATGAACCCATACATATAAAGCCATGAACCCATACAAAATATTCTTAAATAACTTTAAGAATATTTTCTTAAAGGTTACTACCTTTAAGAAAATATTGCAGGAGAAGGATGCTGAAATGGATGACTGTGGGGCTGGATGGTCAAACAGAGCAGAAAAAGATAGCATGGGACAGTTACAGAGCGATGAAAATCTGTAATAGTACCAAAAATAAGGTTAGAGAGGCTAAGGCAGTGTATGAAAAAGCACTGGCTAAGAGAGCAAAGAATGGGAATAAGGAATTTTTCATGTATGTGAATACAACAAAAAAGAAACTAATCAGATCAGACCCTTGTGCACTGGTGTGGGAAAGTTTTAGATAAACCAGTTGATGTTGCAGATGAACTGAATAGATACTTTGCATTGGTTTTTACTGATGTAAGACATTTCATGCTTAGAAGAGGCTGTGCAAGTGAGGCTGAGCCATATGAAATTATTGATGTCCTAGTTAGAGATGACTGTTTATTAGAAAAAAATTGAGCATTAATACAAGGAAGGCTCCTGGAGTTGAATGCATACACTCTGTGGTTTTGAGGGAGAGCACCAGGGGCATATTGAACCACTGAGGTGAATTGTGAGGGCTCTTTGGACTCGGGGGAGATTCCTTTGGATTGGAAGTGACAATGTATCACCAATACCTAAAGGCTGTTCTAAGAGTGAAGTTGGTAACTACAGGCCGGTTAGTCTGACTTAAGTGGTAGGAAAAATCTTAGACACAATGATTAAGGGTGCAATCCAGGAATATTTAGGAAGATACGGCAATCTGAAGGACACAGACAGGGCTTTGTTAAGCAAAAATCATGTTTAACTAACTTAGTAGGCTATTTTAACACAGTTACTCATGAGCTGGATTTAGGGAACAATTTCGACATAGTCATTTGGATTTTAGTAAAGCATTTGACTGGGTCCCTTATTGAGAGATTACTGTATAAGCTTGAAAACGTGATTACTGGTAAGATTCTAGGACTGCTGGGTGGCTGTCCACCCAGCAGTCCTAGAATTTTGTGTTTTTTAATTGTGCAGTGAATTTTAATTACACTTTGGCTGCAGGGCAGAAGATAGAGTTGTGATTAATAGATATTCTTCATATTGGGGTCCCTCAAGGATCAGTTCTTGGACCACTATTGTTTCTCATTTTCATAAATGACACTGATGAATGGACAGAAGGTGTGATGTCAAAATTTGCAGACGGCATAAAGGTTGGTAGAGCTATTTTAGATTGGTAGAGTTATGTTAAGGGGGATATCTTCTTTCACCAATTTGATTGGATACTGTGATGTGGCCACAATGGAACTGGATGCAAAAATTTTGATATCATATACAGTCAGTCCTCGTATAGCACGATAGTTGTGTTCCTAGAAACCTTTGTGCAATGCAAAATCGTGCAATATGAACAACAGGCCCTATGGGAAAAATAGGGTTAGGTGCCGACCACCCAAGATTGAACACACATTTGTAACCAAAACATTACCAAACAAAATAAATACTTACGTATTTTATTACGACTATTACGTAATAAAATATTGCTAATGCTTTTGCTTCTATTGTAAGCAAACTTGTTTTTTGTTTGATTTTCTATCCAAACAGATGACAGCCGTTCCATCTCTTCCAATTTTTGTGTTTTTATCTTTTTGTGTTTTTTAATTGTGCAGTGAATTTTAATTACACTTTGAGATGTTTCTGCTATGAAAGTTGTTTTTATTTTCTCTGCATTCTTTGTAATTCTCGGCGTTGCCTCATTTAGGTCTGTAGCACGTGCAATATCAACATGGTCTTTCATTTCGCTCAAAACGTTTTACAATTTCATATTTTTTCTCTATCGACAGAGGCGGACTGGCCACAAGGCCTTACCGGGGAAACCCCGGTTGGCCCGAGGCCGGTGTGATTTTGGCCATAAACGCTAGTATGAGGCCACTATAAATTTTCCCGGGTAAGAATTTTTGACCCAGTCCGCCTCTGTTTATCGATATTGCTTTTCTTTTTCTCTCTGAATCTGTAGTGTCTTCACCAGGATGCTTCCTTTTCACACCTTTTAAGTATTTTACTAATTTTTAGAGAATAAAGCACAATTACAAAATGAGGAGGCACGCTTGATACACATAAACAAACCTGCGCACGTGAATAAACAACACCGTAAAGGCAGAGATACACTATTAAAACCTCACATTTTACTAAAGCACACTTCTAGGGGTTACTACCATAAAACAATAAAAACAATTTCCAGTTGTGTTTCTGCTAGTGGAATCTGTTATAAACTGGTAGTAAACTCGATCTAATTGCATTTGCGATAATACCTATAGCTGGAATTGTATGGGTTTTTACGTTATTATGGTGAAATGTGTTTCAACTTCACTGATATAAAAAACGTAAATACATTTTCAGAATCTTCTCTTCATTCCTATCGTGTTGTGTTCAGTTGGGGTGATTCTGCGTTCGACTGCCATTTCTTGTAAACACAAAGGCGAATCGTGCATAAGCAAATTCAGTTCGTGTTATATAAGATATCGTTCCCCTATTTATAAATCGTGTATGATCGAATTCGTGTAATGTAAACACGTGTTATACGAGGACTGACTGTACTTGGATTTCTGGAAAGCTTTTGATACCGTTGCACATGAAACACTGCTGTACAAATTGCTCTTCGTGGACTAATGTTATTATTGGAGTCCCCAAGAGTTTAGCAATGGGCCCATTGCTGTTTTCTGTATATAGATGAAGGCAAATCAGGCTTAATGTCGAAGTCACGAAGTCACACAAAGGTTGGCAGGGTGGCTAATGACAGTAATGATAGTATGCTACTACAACAGGATCTAGAAAAGTTAGGCAGATGGGCTGAGAAATGGCAACTGAAGTTTAACATTGATAAAAACAAAGTACTGCATGCAAATAAGATTAACCACAGAGAAACTTACCAAATGTGCAGTACTGTACTCAGGGTAGTGGAGAATGAAAAAGACCTGTAGGTAATTGTGCAGTCAGATATGAAGTTCTCTGAGCAATGCATACAGGCTGCCAGGACAGGTCATCGGGTTTTGTCAATGATATATAGGAATTTTACCAGTAGGGATAAGGAGGTGATTATCCCATTGTACAAAAGTATAAGGCAATGGTCAGGTCATATCTTCAGTTCTGTGTACAGGTCTATAGGCCTCATTTTAGGAAGGATGTGGAGCTGCTGGACCGAGTACAGAGAAGGGCAACAAGATTGATGAGGGATACAAAAGTGTGTTGTTACCAAGAAAGGCTTCAGTTCTGCAAACTGCAGTGTCTGGAGACTAAAAACTTGCGAGGTGATCTGACTGAAGTGTTTAAGACTTTGAATGGATTGAGCAAGCTGAACTGATAGGGTTTTCCTCTTGCTCACTCACTCACTCACTCTCTCTCTCACACACACACACACACACACACACACACACACACACACACACACACACACACACACACACACACACACACACACACACACACACACACACACACCAGGGGGTGCAAATTCTAACTGAGGAAGGATGGTTGCAGAATAGATGTGCAGAAGTTTATCTTTAGCCAGCAGGTGATTGACTGCTAGAACAAACTTCCATCTGTTGTTGTGGAAGTTTATAGCTTACTTAATTAAATTGAAAAAAGAACTAGACAAACCATAGGAGGGAATGAATAGGTTAAATGGGAGGTGGGTGTCATGTTTTTTGGCTGATGCTGTATAAGTTTGCTTTCTTGCATCATTTACCACTGCTAATGCTATCAGCACTACCCCACAGAGTACTATGTCCATTGAAATCCAGTAATATTAGAAAATGGGTGAGATCATCAAGGTCTTCCTGGGGGATGTTGTTCCCAGGTGGAAAATAGTTAAGAAACCCTACTGTTAAGTGAACTGCTACTTTTTTTTTATATATATTTGGTTTTTAGGAGCATTAGCAACTAAAGCTATATTGCTCCGGGGATATGCGGTAGTCATTCCCTGACCTTTCTGCATCCTGCGTATTTGGTGGTCAAGTACAGTACTGCGTATCAGGTTTGAACCCCAGTCTAATCAAGAAGTGTGTGCTACGCACTGCTGCTCCTGCCCACTTGGCTACAGAAGCGCCGAACTGCTACTGCCTCTAGCTGGTGGTAAGTGGCATGGCTGGGAAAGGGGGTATGGTTACCCACAAGAATGGTGACTCCTCCATGGGCAGGTTCATCCCCAACTCTATCTTTGTGAATGACTAAGCAGTTACGCAAACTAGGTCCTCATTTGCCTTCAGGTACGTCTCCTGTAAGCAAAAGCATGTTAGCTAATGCTTATGCAGGAGGGCCTTGATGTCATTATTTCGATGGAATCCACAGCAATTCCGTTGTACAAATTTTTATGTGATTATTATTTACATTTTCCAGATCCATCTGGTGTCTTCCAAAGGGCTAAGAGGTTTGTTTTCTCAGTCCTGTATATATCTTTCTTTGGAAAGAAAGGATGCTGGCCTGTGTCCATATCTTTCTCTTCTGCAAAGAGTTCCAGGACTGAGTCATCTGAAACCTTCTTGTCTTTGACATCCTATGTCAAAGTTGTTTGTTCCCAGGTGGCAAATAGTTAAGAAACCCTACTGTTAGGTGAACTGTTATTTTTTTTGTTTGTTATTTGGTTTTTAGGAGCATTATATTTGTTGACATTGGACTCCAAGTCCAATGTCAACAAATATCTTCTTTCGACTTCTCAACCTCCAACCCAAGCACGGTACTAAGTACTATAGGTTATAATACCTCTCGTGTTTGGGGTTCTCATAAAAAAAAAAAAAAAAAGAAAAAAATTAGCAACTAAGGCCATATTGCTCTGGGATATGCGGTGGTCATTCCCTGACTTTTTCCGCATCCTCCATATTTGGTGGTGATGGGCTCGAACCCCGGTCTAATCAAGAAGCGTGTGCTACTCACTGCTGTTCCTTCCCACCTCGCTACGGAGGTGCTTCCTATGTCAAAGGACATAGTACATTTGTTCTTTTGCTGCAAGTGGTTCTTCTGGTGATTTTGGTTTTCTTTATCACTTTGTGAGGTAGCACCAGGAGGTACTGATATTGGAGTGGCAGCTGACTGTTTTTTTTGGGTGAGTTTTTGAGAGCTCAAATAAATAGAGTGCAATGGGAGTGAATGACTTCCTTGGTGGAACACTCATATCAGTTTGTATCCCGATGGAATGCTTTGCTGCTACCTTCTGTTCTGTAACAAGCCAAACATATGCTTCTGAACGTATGTTTGGCTTATTGCAATTTATGGCTTCACCACTTTCCTTGCCTCCTGATAAGATATGTTCGGCTCTGCCTTGAGCTTCTGTATTTCTCTTTCCTACTTCTACACGCTCTTGAATATGCAGGATATTTTCGGCAGTTGATGCATACAAGTTTTGTAGCTGAACAACCCATGATTTTGTGGTCCTTTGCACCAAATCGAACCATGACAGGCCATTTGTGGGTATCTGTATTTTTGACACCTGAAGCATCTTATTAGATTTGGTACATATGGCCTTACTGTGCAGTACAAGTATCCAGCTTTAATCTTATTAGGAGATACAAGCATATTAAAAGTAAGGATAAGGTTTCTAGTCGGTACTAGATTTCTATCCCTATGCATGAATATTCTCTTTACAGCTGTCATTCCTTGTGGCTTAAGTTCAGAACAGATTTCTTCCTCTTACACTCTGAATGGGATAAGATGCCATTCAGAGATCACGCCACAAGGTGAATTTAGCATCTTATTAGACGAAACTGTAATTGTAATTCCTCTGATAAATGTGGCTCAAAGAAGCTGTTCTAAATGTTTTTAACTTTTTGTTTCTATTATCTTAATAGAAACAAAACACTGGAGCATAACCGTTTGACTGATTTAACCCTTCCAGTCCCTCCTGAATAAAGATTGGCATCTTCCCAATTGGTATTATTGGTGATATTCCCTTCATCTATATTAATATCTGGTAGGGACCATTTTCAGGCCCCAGAAGAAAAGTTTACAGTATCAGGATTCATGGGATTTTTTGTTTAGTTCATTGCCCAGGCACCCCACCAGCCACGGAGCCCAAATGAGATGACCACTGCCCGGTAGGCCATAAATGCACTCAGGAGTGGGACACCAAAGCCACCTAGACATTATACCTGCACCTCTGCCAGCCTGAATCCTGTCTCTTGGATCATGAGAGTAGGGGGGCATGACATCGACACGGTTGATCCATGCAGGTGAACCCACTAGCCAACTGATCTTGGCTGAGCCATTCAAGTCCACCTGCCTTGTTGAAGCAGAGGTCAAAGTGGTGTGTTGAAGCTGGGCCCTCTCAACAATCAGGATCCTCCTTTCTGAGTTTCCAAGGGTTTTAGTGCACGGCAAACATGTCAGATTCCTATGATGTTAGCCTGGAACCTAAGCTATGGGTGTTGGATCCCCAGTGATGCAAATCTGGAGGACCAGCAGCATCGCTGGGAGGTCACCTCATCATGTGCAGGTGCCCACATCTAGGGGTTTAATTCAGCAAAATGTAAGGTCACTTGGTGAATAGCAAGCCCAAAATAAATTATGCACTTGGTGGGGTTGAATTACAAACAGTAAAGAAAGAAAGATCTGGGAGTTATGATATGGGTAGTTATGAAGCTTTCTGAGCAGTTTAAACAGGCATCCAGGAATGCACATGGTTTTTAATCAATGATTTATCAAACAATATCCTGTAGAGATAGGGAGATCATAATCCCATTATATAAGGCAACATTAAGATTTCATTTTTTTTGGGATACTGTGTCTAAGTGTGAAGACCTCATCTGAAAAAAAAGACAATGAGCTTCTTGAAAGGTCCAAAGATGGGCAATGCGCATGGTGAGATCAGCAAAAGGGAGATTGTAAGAGGAAAGGCTTCAATTATGTGGATTATAGAGCTTAGCAACAAGGCAGATAACTAACCTCAGATGGGGGTTAGTAAAATGAATGAAGGTGGCACTTTCACCATATTTTGAAGAATTCCAAAACTATAGGAACAAAGTCAAATTACGGGGGAAGAGGTTTAGCATAGATTGTAGGAAGTTTTCTTTTAACCAGAGAGTTGTTGATTACTGGAACAAATTGCTTTTGTAGGTAGCTGAGGCTGACAGTTTGAAGAAATTCAATGGTCAACTGGAAAGTTATTTATGTAAGGAGAAAAGCACATAATTTGTATGTATTTTATCTACTTTTTTTTTCCCTCTCTTTTTGGCCGGTGCAGCAAAAGCCTGTAGATTCCTTTGCACCATATGGCTAATACTTCATTAAAATCATATTTCTGGTTGTGGAGGGAACTTTTCTTTTATATATGTAAACTGTTGGTATGCATATCTTCAGCAATAAAGTTATTTATGTACGTTATAAAAATGTTGTGTATTAAATCAAAGTTGCTATTTTTTTGTGGTTCAGATATAATAAATTTTCATTTATAAAGCTGTTTTGTATTTTATAGGCCAGTTTAATACAGCTCTACTAAAAACCATTAAATAGAAGTAACTACTACAGGAAATGTGAAGTGCATTTTTTTGTGAAAACAAAGAAACAATATGCAAAAAATAATACACATATCTACACATTTTAAATAAGCTTAATTGTTACATTGAGGTTCTTAAACTTCTGCCACTTAGGAAATAATACTATGAAAAATATCAGTTATCTCTTACCCTTGCAAAGTGAAAGAGATAGCACACAGTTGTAGCTAATGAACTAGCAATCACAACAGAACATGCTGCAAGTAAGGAACAAAATACCAGAACTGGCAGGGAGATATCAGATAAGGGAGAATGTTTGGATCCTTCTGACTGTGCAGTAGCATTTAAGATGGTCCTATTACAACAATAACAACGAAAAAAAAAAAAAAAAAAAATTGTTACCTAGAGAAATCTTATGTACAGTGTTAATTAAAAAATTATAATCACATTTAGAAGATAATACCAAATCAAACTATAATCAATTCTAGAATATAAATAAATCAACTCCATGCAAATTGTAAAAAACATTAATTTATAAGATTTTGGCTACAAGAAACAACTATTGAATAAGTGAAATTAGCCCTATACTGACCCACTTCATAATCCTACAGTTCTCCCCCAATGCCTGAATTAAACTGGAATTTATCATTCTAGAATTGACCACATATTCTCACACCTCTGTCTGTCTCAATATTTACCCAAGTGCATTTCAAAAGTAGTTTTATTTTTTATTAAAAAATGGTTACTGAACTACTCTCACTAGTTCAGTAACCATGTTTTTCAAATATGTATACAGTTTACACAATCTACAGCTAAATAATTTCACACTGAAATACAATTATTACTTCCTGTAGAAACATACAAACCTCCATTATTTTAATACTTCAGCAGATACATAGAAAAATTTTAAATGAGCAGGCACATGTATTCTTTGCAGGTAGGATGCATTCGGCGAAATCTATCCGATGGCAGTATTCTAATATGGCTAATTTTTTCCTAGTATGTATTCCTAGAGGATATCTGAACATGGAAATGTTCAGATATCCTCTAGGACAGTATTTTTCAAACCATCTGTGGTGAAGGACCAGTTTCTTTTATTTACAATCTGGGGTGGACCAGTACTTTTGTAAAATATACATCTCGTGGATTGGTAATGGATGAATCGTCGGGGACTGGTAACATCTGTGACCAATTTCCAATTCGTCGCGGATGTGTAACAAGAAATTCGTGGACCAGTGCTGGTCCATGTGGTCCATGGACCACATGGTCCTCTAGCACTGCTGGAGGCTACTACGCATTTTTGCTTAAAATGTTTCATCCAAATCATCGAATGCCATACAGCTACAGACTGTTACATATTGACAGTGGCACAAATCAATTGGCATAAATTCTGTAGGAATGAGATGTAGAGCACTTTGCTATATGCACATCTATCATGGCCAGCACAATTGTTGGACATTTGTAATAGAGTGGTAAAATGATGCAGAAAAACAAGTTTATGCTAATTTTTCCAAATAATCTTTAAATGTATTCAAAATACCCATTTTCACACAGCTTCAAGCAGAAGTTTCTCTAAATGAAAGCAAATTTCCACATTATCAAGCAACTCAGAAGCCTATGGCAGATATAAGCTAGTCTGTAATCAGGTCACAAAGGAGGTTAGGCAGGCGAAGGCAGATTACGAGAAATCTTTGGCAAAAGATGCTAAGAAAAACAGCAAGGATTTCTTTACTTATATAAACACTAAAAGGAAGGGGATGAATCTGATTGGTCCACTTGATATCGATGGTTCGACTGTTGATGATCCTGCTCAGATAGCAAACAAACTGAATGAGTATTTTGCATCAACATTCACACATGAGGAGTTATTAAGGTTTGAAGATGCCACAAAGTTATCAAATTGTAACACGGTGATTAATGATTTTGTAATAACTGAAAGCAAAGTGGAGGAGAAATTGTTGAAGTTAAACATAGGAAAGGCACCTGGGGTGGATGGATCTATCCAGTTATATTAAAGGAGGTGGCAAAGCAACTAAGCAAACCCTTAGCCATAATTATGAGAGCATCCTTGGACTCAGGGGAGGTCCCCATGGACTGGAGATATGCAAATGTATCCCCAATTCACAAAGGGGGATCGAAGGGTGACACGAGTAATTACAGACCAGTTAGTTTAACTTTTATTCCGGGTAAAATAATGGAGTCACTGGTTAAAGATGCATTGCAGGATCATCTAGACAAGACTGCAGCAATAATTTAGACACAGTATGGGTTTGTTAAGGGAAAGTCTTGTCTGACAAATTTGAGAGGATATTGTGATGTGGTTACAAAGGAACTGGATGCAAAAAATAATTTTGATATCATATATTTGGATTTCAGGAAAGCTCTTGACACTGTTGCGCATGGAAGACTATTGCACAAATTGGAGCAGAATCTACAATGGATAAAAGGATGGTTGACTGGGAGAAGACAGAGGGTGGTAATTAATGGGTGCTGCTCTTTGTGGACTAATGTTATTAGTGGAGTCCCACAGGGTTCGGTGTTGGGTCCTCTGTTGTTTTGTATATTTATCAATGATATTGATGAAGGTATATCAGGCTTAGTGTTGAAGTTTGCAGATGATACAAAGGTTGGCAGGGTTGTTAATGACAGTAATGGCACTGTGCTACTGCAACAGGATCTAGATAATTTGGGCAGATGGGCTAAGAAGTGGCAACTGAAGTTTAACCTTGACAAATGCAAAGTACTGCATATGGGTAGAAGTAACCCCAGAGAAATGTACCAACTGTGTGGTATTACACTTAAGGTGGTTGTTGTTATTTGGTTTTTTAGGAGCATTAGCAACTAAGGCCATATTGCTCCGGGAATATGCGGTGGTCATTCCTTGACCTTTCCGCATCCTCCGTATTTGGTGGCTCATGGGCTCGAACTCTGGTCTAATCAAGAAGCATGTGCTACACACTGCTGCTCCGGCCCACCTGGCTATGGAGGCGGCACTTAAGGTGGTAGAAAACTTCATATCTGAAGTTTTCTGAGCAATGCAGACAGGCTGCCAGGGCAGGTCATGGGGTTTTGTCAATGATATATAGGAATTTTGCTAGCAGGGAAAAGGAGGTGATTGTCCCTCTGTATAAGGCAATGGTCAATGCCTTGAGTACTGCGTACAGGTCTGGAGGTTTCATTTTAGGAAGGACGTAGATTTGCTTGAGCATATACAGAGAAGGGCAACAAGATTGGTGAGAGTAATGAAGGGATCCTCTTACCAAGAGAGGCTTAAGTTCTGCAAATTGCAGTGGCTGGAGACTAGGCATCTGCGTGGAGATCTGAGTGAGGTGTAAAGGCCTTGGTTGAGCACGCTGAATTCTGATGGGATCCTTCCACTTGTTCAGATTGCGAACCTCAGGTGGCATAAATTCAAATTAAGAAAAGATAGATGTAGAATAGATGTGCAGAAATTTGCCTTTAGCCAGCGGGTGATTAATTGCTGAAAGAAACTTCCATCTGTCGTTGTGGAAGTTGATAGGTTAAATAAATTTTAGGAGGAACTGGATAGGCATTTGGAGGGAATGGCGTGATTTTTTTTTTTTTTTGGCTGATGCTGCATAAGCTCATACACTTGCTTTCTTGCATCACAAGCCACTACTACTACTACTACATCAATCCTGCAACCATTCTTTTCCAATTTAAATTTCTCCGTGTGTGTGTGTGTGTGTGTGTGTGTGTGTGTGTGTGTGTGTGTGTGTGTGTGTGTGTGTGTGTGTGTGTGTGTGTGTGTGTGTGTGTGTGTAATCTGAGGAGTAAGCATCAATCAAGCATTTAGTTTCTCAGACCATTTAAAATCTTAGACTTCTTTCTATCATGTTTCTATCAGGTCTTTATTCATATTCTATCAGGTCTTTAAGGCTTCATATGTATTGCTTTAATTGAAAGAAAAGTAGCAAAGACACTTATGCTAACACTTGAAGAAATGAGATGAATTACAGTGGTCCACTAAATGTGAATGATTTAGCTGCTGACAAACCGAATAGACATTTTCTATTTACATTCATGCTTAGGGAATTTTTGTAGTGATAAGGATGGCATTATCACTAAATGATATTGTGATGACTAAGTGGCAAGTGGAAGAGAAATTGTTGAAACTAAAAGTAAATAAAGCATCTAGGAAAAATGGGAACTATCCAATTACATTAAGAATGGCAGCTAAGAGTTAAGTAAGTAAGCCTACAGCCATAATTTGAGAGAGAATCCATGGATTTGGCAGTCCCTATAGATTGGAGATGTGTAAATGTTCAGAAAATTCACAAGTGGGGGGAAGGATTCAAAGGGTGAAGTATGTAATTACAGACCTTTAAGACCTGCATAAAATAATTTTTATATATACCTAAATTTCAGAAAAGCTTTTGATACTGTTGCATAAAAGATTGCTGTACAAATTGGAATAGAATGGCATTAAAGGCACGTTACTGCTATGGATAAAGGGATGGTTTGTTATGTTTGTTATTTGGTTTTTAGGAGCATTAGCAACTAAGGCCATATTGCTCCGGGGATATGCGGTGGTCATTCCTTGACCTTTCTGCGTCCTCCATATTTGGTGGGCACGGGCTTGAATCCCAGTCTAATCAAGAAGCGTGTGCTACGCACTGCTGCTCCTGCCCACCTGGCTACGGAGGCACCATAAAGGGATGGTTGAGTGGGTAAAGACAGAGAGGTGTTATCACCTCTCTGTTATCAGTTCTTGGACTGCTGTTATCAGTGAAGTTTCCCAGGGGTTCAATACTGTGCCCATCGTTATTTTCTATATTTATTAATGATATTGATGAAGGCATCAAGCTTAATGCATAAGTTTACAGATGATACAAAGGTTGGCAGGGTGGTTAATGACAATAATCGGGATATACTACTGCAACAATATCTAGAAAAATTAGGCAGTGGGCTGAAAAAGTGGAAATTAAAGTTGAGCATTGAAAAAAAGTAAGGTACTGTGCATTGGTTTGAGTAATTCCAGTTAATGTACTAACTATCTGGTACTACATTCAGGGTAGTGAAATACAAAAAAGACCTGGGAGTAATTGATCTTCACACATGAAGTTCTTTGAGTAGTGCAGATGTCTGCTAGGGCAGCTCATGGGGTTTTGCGTTATAATATATACGAATTTTGCGAGCAGGAAGGAGGTGATTAACCTTTTGTACAAGTCAAATGGCTAGGCCACATCTTGAGTCTTGTCTATAGGTCTAAAACCCTCATTTTAGGAAGGATGGGATCTGTTGAAACAAGTGCAAAAGAGAATGAGATTAGTTAGGATAACAAAATATAGCTCTTACCAAGCAGACCTCAGTTCTGCAAAATGCAGCCAAAAAATCAGGAAACCAGGCACTTAGGAGATCTAAAGGAGGTGTTTAAGGCTTTAAATGGATTGAGCAAGCTAAACGTTGATGGCAATCTTAGTCTTGCTCAGACAATACACATAAGTGAGGCACAAATTTAAATTTATGGGATGGTTTTATGATAGATTTGTGTGGAAATTTTTATTTCTGGAACAAACTTCCATCTGATGTGGAAGTAGATAGTTTGAAAAATTTTTAGCAATAATAATTAAACAAATTATTAGAAAGGGTGGACCAGCAATGTGGAAAGTGTTTTTTAATTTTTCTGATTCTGTATAAGTTTGCTTCCTTCCATAATTTGCTACTACTAATACAAATACAGCCACTCCTCAGCTTATGTAATACTCAACTTACGGAAATTCGACTTTACGTTTTTGCAGGCCGGTGCAAACTTAAAAAAATCGTGGAAACGTATTTTGCATCCTGTAGGAATAAATGGAGGTATTGTGAAAATATCGCAATGTAAACCCAATAACATGTTTTTTTTGGTAATTCGTTCCAAGATCTTGGAAGTTGAAATTTTCATTATAACTAAGCTATTTATCTCTCTAAAAGGCATTTTTAATGACCTTTTAGAGAGATAAATAGCTTAGTTATAATGAGATAAATTTTAATGACCTTTTATAATGGAAATTGCACTACACTTTCATCGTTATCATATGTTCCATTATAAGAATCAATTTTGAATGCCTTTGTGATATTTTTCTAAAACACATTTCTGGAGGTCACTACCATAAAACAATAAAAACAATTTGCACTTTTCAGTTTATTGGGCTTTTCTGTTAGTGCAATCTATTATAAACGTGTAGTAAACTCGATCTTATTGCATTTTCTATAATATAGATAACTGTAATTCTATGGGTTTTTACGTTATAGTATTATGGAGAAATGAGTTCCCCTTCACTGAAATCTTCAATCATATAAAAAACATAAATAAATTTTCAGAATCTTCTCTTCATTCCTATTTATTTATTACAATGGTGAAGGGAAAGTGACCAACAGAGAGTGCAAGTGCTGGCAGTGCTAGGAAACAAAAAACAAAATTGATTTAGAAATGAAGGTGATTAATTAAGAATTACAAAGCAGGACAAAGTTTGTCATCTATTGCACTGAATTAGATCTTACTGCTTCAACAGTGAATACTATTTTAAGGGACAGTGCATGTATAAAAGAACATGTTAAAGGATCAACGCATTTAAGATCAACAGTGATCACAAAACAGCGTTCAGGTGCTATATCAAAGATGGGAAAGCTATTAATAATATGGATGGAAAATCAGATTCAGAAGCAAGTGTCCCTGAGTCAAATGGCCATTCAAGCAAAAGCAAGAAGTATTTATGAAGATATTAGGGATAAGTATGGCGAACCCCAAGCCAAGTTCGTGGCAAGCAATGGATAGTTTAATAGGTTCGAGCATTGTGCTGGTTTCCAAAACATTAAAGTATGTGGTGAAGTCGCCAGTACCGATTCTGCAGCTACAAATAAATTTTGTGATGTGTTGGAAAAAACCTCTTCTAAATCTCCACAGCCCTCAACTTCCGCAGATGCATGTTTATCAGCTGGAGAGTTAATTCTGGCAACGATGCTCGAAAGTTAAAACTTGCTGGACAATAGTAATAGTGGAAAAATGATGCAAGGAAACAAGTTTATACTACTTTGTGAAATCCTTCTTTAAATTTATTGAAATTATTTCCACACATTTATTCTGTAACCATTCTTTGCCAATTTATCGCCTTTATTCCCTTCTGTGTGTGTGTGTGTGTGCATAATCCAAGAAAGCGTAAGGATACCATCAACATTTAGTTTATGTTTATTCAACCCATTTAAAACCCTAAATACTTCAATCAGGTCCTCTTGCTGTTACCTAGTGTCCAGCTGCTGCAATTTATAGAATTCAAGGCTTTCTTGGTAAGAGTACCTTTTAGTACCCCCTCATTAGTCTTGTTGCTCTTTTCTTCACCTTTTTTAACAGATGGTCAATATCTTCATCTTCATACAGTACTTGATGCAGCCTAACCCACTCCTTATACAGTGAGATGATTACTTCTTTATCCCTGCTAGAAAAATCCCTATTTCACTAACAGAACCTCACAAGCTGTACTAGAAGTCTGTATACATGCTTGGAAAGCTTAACGTCAGAGCAGTATGATTACCCCTAAGTCATTTTCATTCTCTACTAACACCGAGTACAGTACCACTCAACTGGTATGTTATTCTGAGATTACTGCTGCCTAAATGCATTACCTTGCATTTGCCATTTTCCAGTCCATCTGCCAAATTAATCTAGTTCTTGTTATAGTAGTATACCTTGATGCCTGTCATTAACTACTTTGCCAACATTTGTACCAGCAGAAAATTAGAAATTTAGCCTTCCTATGCCTTCATAAATATTATTAATAAATACTGAAGACAGCATCGGGCTCGGCAAGCAATGAGAGGGACTCCACCGATAACATTTGGAGTGAATGGATGGGTGAAATGGGAAGGTTGTATTTTTTTTTGGTTGATACTGTATAAGCTTGTTTTCTACTAATGCTAATACTGAAGACAGCATTGGGCCCCAGCACAGAATGAGAGGGCCTCCACTGATAACATTTGGAGTGAATGGATGAATGAATTGGGAAGGGTTTTTTTTTTTTTGGGTGATACTGTATAAGCTTGCTTTCTTGCATCATATACCTCTACTAATGCTAACATTAGTCTAAGAGGAGCAGTTACCCATTTATAACCCAATATTCTACTGCTCAACCATTCCTTTATCCACAGCAGTAACTTTCTCTATACCATACTGCTGTAATCTGTATAGCAGTCCTTCATGTGGAACAGTATCAAAAGCTTTATTGAAATGTAAAAAAATAATGTCAAAATTATTTTTTGCATCTAGTTTTTTCTGTTGCTATATTACAGTAACTAATCTTAGCGGTTAGGCAAGATCTCTCCTTAACAAATTTATGCTGTGATTGCATAGTCTTCAAGAGAGATTCTGCCTTAATCCTGTGGCTGCTCTGACTCTGATGAAGCTAAAGGTTATTAAAAACACAAGATAAATGGTGTAATCAAATGATTTACAAAATCAAGCTCTATTTTAATAGTAGAATCTTCTGAGGTAAGGAATTGTATATGACTTCTTGCAAATGCTGACTGATTCAGAGAAACATTATTATAAAACAAAAATTTACAAAATAACTATAGTTAAAACTCAATAAAATCAATTAAAATATTCAGAATAAAAGTGTGAAAGTATATTACATAAAGCTAAAACACAAATGCATAGGAGCTTTTGACTACAATGTGCAGCCTTTATAACTAAACTAGAATGTTACTAGCAATGACATATACATACAAGGATGATGTACAGCTCACACATGTACAAACATGAGTGATGGAATAGGGAGAAAGGAGAATGATAGGGTAAGTTCCAAAAGGAATAGATAAAGGGTGGGTAGGAATGGAAGAATCTAGGAAGGAGAGGAAGGGAAAGGAGTGGAGGCATCTCCTGACATCATGCAAAACCAATTAAAATATTCAGAATAAAAGTGTGAAAGTATATTACATAAAGCTAAAACACAAATGCATAGGAGCTTTTGACTACAATGTGCAGCCTTTATAACTAAACTAGAATGTTACTAGCAATGACATATACATACAAGGATGATGTACAGCTCACACATGTACAAACATGAGTGATGGAATAGGGAGAAAGGAGAATGATAGGGTAAGTTCCAAAAGGAATAGATAAAGGGTGGGTAGGAATGGAAGAATCTAGGAAGGAGAGGAAGGGAAAGGAGTGGAGGCATCTCCTGACATCATGCAAAACCAGAGGGTCAAAAACAGGATGCACGTGTGTTCTGCAGTATTATTTTAAAGATAAAGTTATTTTACAGATAAATCACTTCCTTACTTAGGAAGTGGTTTAATCAAGCAATGCTGGAATCTACATGCCATTGGTTGAAAGTGGTCATATTGCATATGTATTTGATACTGTGGAACGTACACATACCCTGGTTTTTGAGCCTCTGGTCTTGTGTGATGCCAGCAGATGCCTCAGCCAATATGCCCTCTCCACCCACTTCCCTTCCCTTACTCTACTTTTTATATCTTTCCTTTCTTCCCCTTTATTCATCTATTCCTTTTAGTACTTATGTTATCTTCTCCTCCTCCTCCATGACTTGTGTTGTTGTTGTTATTTGGTTTTTAGGAGCATTAGCAACTAAGGCCATATTGCTCCGGGATATGCGGTGGTCATTCCCTGACCTTTCCACATCCTCCGTATTTGGTAGTGATGGGCTTGAACCCCAGTCTAATCAAGAAGCGTGTGCTACGCAATGCTTCTCCTTCCCACCTGACTACGGAGGCGCCTCCATGACTTATGCACACAGGTGTTGAGTAATATCATCCTCACATATATAAAAGCCATCAATAGCCAAATTTTAATTTAGTTGATAAAAGGTGCATATAAAGCAGCCAAAAGCCCCTATGCATTTGTGTTTTCTTTATTGTAATATACTTTTAACACCTCTGTTCTGCACATTTTTACTTTATATTAAAAAATCTTCTTTTGTATTGGTTGGTATTTGCAAGAAGTCATATGCATGCCCTATTTTATTACATATAAAAAAATTGCTGCAAACTGTAACAGTTTTCAGTAATTTTTTTACAAATGTCAAAAACAAAAACTAAATAAAAATAAAAACAGAAAAATAAACAAGCAACGATCTGTACTCACCCAAGGATGCATAGTGGTGTAGTATCCTGCAAATAGTATTGGCACATATGCTGCTTGAAATATGAAAAGAAACTCACCGACTGCACCAACTGAAAGAGTGAATACAGATGTCAATTAAGAAGCAAAATAACATAAAAGAAAATTTAGGCAACCACAGTGGCTACTTCATTAGGGAGGCAGTGGTCCTGTGCAAATTGATGAACACTATTTCTCACATGGCCTCAACAGTAGATGGCCAAGGATGCAGCTCCCTCCACCAATGCAAGTGATGAAGCAGATTCAACAGAAAGCATGTACTTAAATATGGCTAACTCAATAACAAAGGCCTTTACTATGAGTTAATCATAGTCTTAAATATGGATAACCTGATGACCAAGGTCTTGGTAATTGGCTTAACCACATTTAAGGATATTTTCTGTTGAAAATACAACCTTAATGTTAACAAATGTTTATCTTTATATCACTCACATAGGAGCATCCTTAGTTGTTTTGCTGTTCAGCAGACCATGACAGAAATGCAAATGGAAATTTCCACAGGACTGATAAAGTGGTCACTGTGGTTCCTTAAATTTTCTTTTGTGTTATTTTTATTCTTAGTGGGTAGCAACATTTGCTCATTAGGTTGCTGCAGTGGGATGGTTTCCTTGCCCATTCCCAGACAGTTACATTAATGCTATTTGCAGTATTTTTATTTTTTTTTTTATGAAAACCCCAAACACAAGAGGTATTAAAACCTACAGTACTTAGTACCGTGCATGGGTTGGAGGGTGAGAAGACAAAATAAGATATTTGTTGACATTAGACTTGAACTTCTGTAGACTGTAATTTTCAGGAAATACATATGAAGGAAGGTTGTTCCAGAAAATGGCAGTTGAATGAATAAATGAGGAAGATGAAAAGTTGGTTCTGTGAGTTTCAAGTTGGACAGTAAAAGAATGTTAGCTGGTTGCAGCACATGTTTAGACTGCTTTGGAAGAGAGAGCAGGAATTATAGAAACCAATTCAGAAGAACAGTGCCCATGGAAATATCTATAGAAAAGGCATGTAGCAGAAACAGTAGGTCTATGAGACAGCGAGTAGAGAGACTCTGTTAGAGATGAGTCATTAATTAATCTAACTGCCCTCTTTTGAATGGAATCTAGAAGCCCAAGGGGGGTTCTAGATTCTTCTCATATTGTTCTCACATCTGCCCCAGATGTGAGAACAATATTCCATGGTAGAGCAGATTTGAAGTTTGTACAAAGTGAACAGCTGTTTGGAAGAAAAGTAACACCAAGAGCAAAAGAGGAAATCCAGTTTTTTAGACGCAGAGGAAGCAATACAGTCGGATCTGTGTATAACAAAATCTATTGTTTTCTTGAAAAAATTTGTTATACAGAAATTTCGTTATAAAGAAATATGACCATTTCAACAATGAAAATATTTGTAATTCAACTCAGAAATACAGTAAAATATGGAATATAAATCAGAAATACAGTAAAATATGGAATATAAATCAGAAATAAGTGGGAATGAAAAAATTTAACATTTTAAAACAATTAATTTATTAATACACACATATTAAGAAATGACTACTTACACAATGCGCACATTAGTATACTTTTAAGAATTATGTCGTAAAATATTTGGTTATATTTTGTTGTACACTGGATTTTACTGTACATTATTCATAAAAATGTTCGCATTTGTTTAAGAATTAAAATATATTTTCTGGCACATTTTCTTCACGCTCAAGGTCTCGATGCAAAGCTTCAAATGCTGCCAACATTTCATGTTTGGAAGGTGCCCTCATTTCCCTCAATTTCATACAACTCATTGTCGACATTCTCACTAGTTCTTTGAATACTCTCCAAAATGTTGGAGTCACTCGGATATTCAGCTACTATGACATTGTTATCAACTCCTAAAAATTCTTCAAGAACAATTTTACCACTGATTAAACCTCTCGCTTGGAGTCCTTTCCAAGATTGCTCAATGTCTTGTAGTAGTTCAATCCCTCTCATCACTGTTAATTGGCATTTTAGCAAAACCTGCTTTTGCAAAACAATTCTGAATCATTGTTTCCGTCACATCTTGACTCCAAACGTTTGCCAACTCTGATATGCACATCCGAAAACCTTGGTTGGTTTCTATTTTCAGTATGTGCCTTCAGTAGTGCATTTTCAAATTCTTGATAATGCCTTGGTTCATTGGCTACAGTTTAGATGAAAATATCATCAGGACCTGCAGCTTTCTTAGCATCAAAATTGTTAAAAATCCTTCTCACATTTTGATAAGACCACAGAAAGCATTGAACGGAATGTACTAGGAATGGTGGGAGGTGGCTTACCAAGATCATTAATACATGAGTTGGAAGAAAAATAGGATGCTAGCAGGTCAGCTTTATCCTTGGCTGAAGTGGCGATAGAACCATCTGGTTTAGACAGAGGTATTAGGAAGGAAGAAAACAAGCTTCACACTTGTAAGTTTTGAAATTACCGAGTGAAGGTAGGCAAGGCAGTTGTCGATAATCAACGCGATTTTCTGTTTTCTTTTGTCATCTTTCTATCGAATTTTAAAATCCACTGTTCAAAAATTTCACTTGTCAAAGAGTAGAGGTGATTGCAATGAGACGATAATTGGATGGTAGTGATTTGTCACCCTTTTTAGGAACTAGCTGAATATGAGCAAATTTCCAAGCAGAAGGAAAAACACCTTTGGAATACGAAAGTGAAAAAAAGCGACTCAGAACAGGGATAAATTCAGTAAACAGGTTTTATGAACAAGTGGGGAAATATCATCAAGACCTGGAGCTTTCTTAGCATAAAAGATTGTTCAAAATCCTTCACACATCCTTTTGACAAAAGACCACAGGAAGCATTGAATGGAACGTACTAGGAATGGTGGGAGGTGTTACCACGATCATTAATACAAGTTGGAAGAAAAATAGGATGACAGCAGGCCAGTTTTATCCTTGGCTGAAGTGGTGATAGAACCATCTGGTTTAGACAGAGGTGGGAATAGAGATCGGCAAAAGTTGAAGCCAATAGCTTTGGAAAGAAACCAGAATGCATGGCTACCATTTGGACAAGAAGCTAGTTTTCTACTCTTAGCCTGTTCGAAATCTAGTTTGGACTGATTAACAACTGCTTTACAATTGTTGTGAACTTTGGTCTAAGAAGAAAAGGAACCTGGAGATTTGATATGAGCAAAGTACGATACGAGATATTCTTCTCTTGAACAGTCTTGGCACATTTATTGAAAAACCAAGGTTTAGATAAAGGACGAGATTTTAAGTTGGAGTGTGGAAAAAAAAAAGAATTCTGTCCCTACAAAAATAATTTCACTGACACGATCTGAGCAAATGTTGACATCAGAAGTTTTGAAACAGTAATCTAACCAAGGAAAAGAAAAGAAATTATGCCATTCATCTTGACCGAGTACTTAGAAGGGTTGTTTGTGAGAAAAAGATCAAGCATGTTGGCTGTATGGTTAGGATTGTCCGGGATTCTGGTAGGTATATGAACAATACGTGTGACATCATTAGTAATTGCAAAAGCCTCAGCATCAGAGATGCTGAGGCTTTTGCAATTACTAATGATGGAAAATCACTGAAGAAAATTATCTCATTGTTAGGAAAGTTTGACTGGAGAAAGTCAAGTTTCAAAGAGAGGAAGTCAAAGAGTTCCAAATGATTAGTGAAGTTGGGAGAACAATATAGGCAAACAGATGAATTTAACAGAATGAGGTAGAGAGATTTTACGCCGGAGAAGATTGAAAAGAGGAGTTTCCAAATTATTAAGTTTCTGACAGGGAATATCGGAGTGGACAAGTATTACCTTTGAAGCTAAAGAAATCATGCAACAAACAATTCAGACAACTGAGATGAGCAGTGGTTGAATCAACCGATAACTGAGATTCTGTCATAAAAAGTACATGAGGATTGGCAGACTGTAAGGGCATTACTGAGATTAGAAATGAGAACCCAGTATATTTGTGTAACGAATGGGGAAGTGTTTTGGAGGTTTACATCTTTTTTGCAAATAAGTGTGCTCTATTAGTTTAACAATTCATGGTGTATTCAGTAGTAGAAAAGGTGGGGAGACATGCTGAATGAAGTAATGAAATTTTTGGATATAGCATACACATGGTAAGAATATATCCAGATCTATGACATAATGTGGCCTTAACAATGTCCCCCCCCCCCCGCATAAACACTACTCGGACTCCTTCCAGTCACTATCTGGCAGAGCAGAGGCAGCAAGATTATACATTAGCCAATCTGCTGGAAGCCTTCTAGAGAGTTACCAATAGGTTCGGTCCGGTGTACTAGCTGGTGGCCAGCCTGCAAACACTGTTTTAGAGCCGTACCCTTTTTTTCAGGAAGATTGCATCTCACTATGATGTCCATCATAGCCTCAAAAGACATCAATCATACTGCATGATGGAAGAGATGGAGGGTTTACCGAAGCTTTGCTCTGGAGACTAAACCACCATTAGTTCCACCACTTCAAGCTTCCAATAAGCAAAGTGGTGGTATTGCACTGGTTGGTGAGAGTCATCTACTACCTAGTATTGTCTGGTAACACAGAGGGGTGTCCACACCACATGCATTTCTCCATGTGGTGTGGACACCACACCTCGACCCCTGGTTACATTGGTTCGCACCTGGGTGGTCACTCACAGTGTTCTAGGTGCCATATTTCAGGATTTGCACATGAGGTTATACCCAGGGTTAATAACACTCCCACCATCATGAAGTGCAAGCACAGGATTTGGCTGGCACAGAACGACCAGACTTTGCTGAAATTAGGTTCACTTGACTTGAGTGTCACCTGAATATTAGTTCCATCAGTGTTTTAGACTCCCAGGTAGCAAACACAGTGTGGTAAATCTGAGAGCATATCTGCGACACCATTAAGGACCAAGGACCAGAGAAGCATAATGGCACAGTATACTGTGCCATTATGCTTCTCTGGATAAGAGCAAGACTTTAATTGTTTATTTTAGCATTTTTATTTAGTTCTTTGTTAGGCAGTTTGAATTTTTTTAATGCTTTTATGCAGAATCAGACTTTACAGTTTGCAGCAACTCTCATATGTGGTAAAATAGTGCTTAATTTTTTTTTTTAAATCACTAAAAAAGTCTAAAAGATCTTGCAACAAGATCTGGTGAAATTGGCTTAATGGGCTGAGAGATGGTTGAGGTTTAACATTGGCAAATGTAAGGTATACTGCATATGGGTAGAAGTAACCCCAGAATAACTTATCAACTATGTGGTACAACACTCAGGTAGTGGAGAATGAAAAAGACCTGGGGGTAATTGTGCAGTCAGACAGGAAATTCTCTTATCAGGGCAGACATGCTGTCAGGACAGCTCATGGGGTTTTGTCAATGATATACAGAAACTTTGCTAGCAGGGATAAGGAGGTGATTATCCCTTTGTATAAGGCTATGGTTAGGCTACATGTTGTGTATTGTATACAATGGTGTCGTATACAGGCCTCTTGTGGCCTCACTTTAGGAAGTGATGTAGATCTTCTGAAACAGGTGCAGAGAAAGGCAACCAGATTGATGAAGTGAATAAAAGCGTGCTCTTACCTAGAAAGGCTTCAGTTCTGCAAATTGTGGTCTTGAAATCAGACACCTTCCAGGAGACTTGGTTGTTGTGTTTAAAGCTTTGACTGCATTGTGTAAGCTGAATGTTGATGGTATTCTTCCACTTTCTGAGACAACATATGAGGGTCTCAAATTCAAGTTGAGGAAGGATGGTTGCAGGATAGATGTATGAAAGTTTGCCTTTAGTCAGCAGGTGGTTGAATGTTGAAACAGGCTTCCATCTGCTGTTGTGGAAGTGGATGGGTTGAATAAATTCAAGGCAGAACAAGACAAATTCTTGGAGGGTATGGATGGGTTAACTGGGTTTTCTTTTTCACTAATGTTATATAAGCTTGCATTCTTGCATCATTTGCCATTACTACAACTACAATTGAACAGAAACGGAATACTATCACCAGGGACATCGGTGAAGACTAGTTAAATATATGGCATGTAGATTGCTGCTAAAGGTCAGCCTACACACTATTAAATTTCAGTGTAAATTTAAATGTCCTTTTGAATGATCTAGTAAGTGAAATTTTCACTTGTTGGTAGTATCTTTATAATAACCAAAGGAAAAGTTCTGGAATTTCACAATTTTTGAATAAGTAGTCCAAGAAAAATTTAAAATTTTTGTGATTGAAGCTGTGACTCCGATAGGAGGTGTGAAAGAGCAGTGTTATTCACCACATATTTATAAAATTATAACTATTCACATATTTATATATGGATAAAACTATCCATATTTATATAATTCTAACTATACCTAATTTCTAATTCTAATTTGAAATTTCCCACAATGGTTTATTTCTATTATTATTAATAATAATGACCCAAAATCATTTGGTAAAAGTTACAAATAATTCTGTATGTGCATATTACTTTTCTTATGGTTAATTGTATGCAACATATTCATTTGTGAAAAATGGCAAGATTATGGGAGAGATAAAATATAGTGTGTGAGGGGTATTATTCATGTCACAAAGTAGTAGTTTAATATAAAACACAAGATTGTAGAGAATAATGTGAGAATTTATTATGAACTAAGGATATTTGCATTGATTGATTTGGGAGGTTGGGATGGGAAGGCATCATTAACAGTTGACATTCTGAGAGCTACCTTACTCCTTTCTTCTGAGGCTTCAGGAATTCAGATATTAGCATCTCAGCTCTCAATTCCAGCTGGTAGGTTCCCTCTAGATTTCTCTACCTTCAGAAGGGAGAAAGGCTGCTCCTGAAACTTTATGTTAATAATCCCCCTCCCTTATCCACTTAAATTAATTGATGTAAGCAGTCTTAGTTCTTAATAAATATCCTAATGCAACAGTCTGGTCTTTTCATTTAAACCATTATGAGAGATGAATAACAATAATAAATAACTCAGGAAAGTTCAGGTATATATATATATATATATATATATATATATATATATATATATATTATGTGAGGTAAAAGTTAGGCAAAAGTAATAAAAATAAATAAATATGGCTATGTAGCTATCATTAGAGGCAGCAAATGCACATCCTCCACATGATCCCTAATTATATCTGATAATTAAAATAAATATGATATTTAAAATAAAAACATCAGCCAGTAGTACGGCAATAATGCAGAGCGAAACGAAACGCAAAATAATATAAAATAAACAAACAGGGAAGGGAAAGTAGAGATAATAGGACAAAAAGGTAGTCGATAATCCCCTGTATAATTTAGTAAATTAAGTCATTAAACCCAATTAATAAAACATGATGTAAATTTAAAATAATGCCAATTATATATAATTTAGCGGAACCCCCTCGAAGGTACCATTTCCAAAAGACGTGAAATATCACCAAAAAAGGGTTAAAGAAACTACCAAAAAACTAAAATATCAAAATAATAGACTGACCATCATGCCCCATATCGACAGAGGACCACGAGGCCAATAATGGTCATGGAATCGCTGCATTTCAATCGTCATACAAATCATCGCAAAGGCAGAAATATCGAAGAACCAAACCACACCTCCATTCTCCGATAGATCAACCAATGCAGAGGATTTGCATGGCGGTGGTCCTTATGCAGCGAAAAATAATCTATAGAACAGACAGCACTCTAGATCAGAGCCACAACACTGACATAATGCAAGCTTAACCAGCTTATATAATAGAAAGGAAAGAAATAGATGGCGGTACAGGCGCTGCTTATTTAGCATATCAACCCACTACTACCATTAATTTATATTATGTGAGGTAAAAGTTAGGCAAAAGTAATAAAAATAAATAAATATGGCTATGTAGCTATCATTAGAAGCAGCAAATGCACATTAGCATTAGCATTAGTAGAGGCATATGATGCAAGAAAGCAAGCTTATTCAGCATCAACCAAAAAAAAAAAAAAAAACCCACTCCCATTTCACCCCTCCGTTCGTTCGAAATACCTGTCCAGTTGAGCTTTAAATTTGTTTAGGCTATCAACTTCAACAACAAGTGATGGAAGTCGGTTCCACCAACCAACCACCTGCTGGCCAAAGGCAAATTTCCGCACATCTATCCGACATCCGTCCTTCCTCAATTTGAATTTATGCCCTCTGAGGTGATTATTCTGAGCAAGATGAAGAATCCCATTGGCATTGAGCATGCTCAAACCATTCAAAGCCTTATACAACTCTATCAGATCACCTCGCCGGTGCCTAGTCTCCAGACTCTGTAATTTGCAAAACTTAAGCCTTTCTTCGTAAGAGCAACCCTTTGTTCCATTCACTAATCTTGTTGCCCTTCTCTGTACCCGTTCCAGCAGATCTACATCCTTCTTGAAATGAGGCCTCCAGACCTGTATACAGTACTCAAGATGTGGCCTAACCATTGCCTTATACAAGGGAATAATCACCTCCTTATCCCTGCTAGAAAAATTCCTGTATATCATTGACAAGACACCATGAGCTACTCTTGCAGCTCGTCTGCACTGCTCAGAGAACTTCATATCTGCCTGCACAATTACCCCCAGGTCCTTTTCATTCTCCACCACTGTCAGTGTAGTACCGCAGAGTTGATACGTTGCTCTGGGGTTACTGTTTCCCATATGTAGTACTTTACATTTGTCAATGTTAAACTTCATTTGCCACCTCTCAGCCCATCTGTTCAACCTTTCCAGATCCTGTTGCAGCAGCATAGCATCAGTAGTGTCCTTAACGACCCTGCCAACCTTTGTATCATCTGCAAACTTGGACATTAAACTTGATATACCATCATCAATATCATTCATAAACACCGAAAACAACAACGGACCCAACACTGAACCTTGAGGAACTCCACTAATAACATTAGTCCACGTTGAGCAGTGTCCATTGATTACCACTCTCTGTCTTCTGCCACTCAACCATCCCCTTATCCATAGCAGCAATTTGCCTCCAATACCACACTGCTCCAATTTGTGCAGCAGTCTTCCATGTGCAACAGTATCAAAAAGCCTTTCTAAGATCCAAATATATAATATCAAAGTTATTCCTTGCATCCAGTTCTTTTGTGACTACATCATAGTATCCAATCAAATTGGTCAGGCAAGACCTGCCCTTAACAAAACCATGCTGCGTCTGAGCTATAACTGAATTCTTGTCTAGATGAGCCTGCAGTGCTTCTTTAACCAGTGCCTCCATTAATTTACCTGGAACAGAAGTTAAACTAACAGGTCTATAATTACTTGTGTCAGCCTTTGATCCTCCTTTGTGAATTGGGGTTACATTTGCACATCTCCAGTCTATGGGTACCTCCCCTGAGTCCAAAGAAGCTCTCATAATTATGGCTAGGGGTTTGCATACTTCCTTTGCTGCCTCCTTTAATATAACTGGATAGATCCCATCCACCCCAGGTGCCTTTTTTATGTTTATCCTCGACAATCTCTCCTCCACTTTCCTCTCAGTTATTACAAAATCATCCAGCTCACTGTCAATGTTTACTTTACCTACATCATTCTCCTTCCTGAATAACTCCTCATGCGTGAATGTAGATGCAAAATACTCGTTTAGATTGTTAGCCATCTGAGCAGGATCCTCAACTGTTGAACCATCAATATCCAGTGGACCAATCTGATTCATTCCTTTCCTTCTCGAGTTCAAATATGTAAAGAACTCTTTTCTGTTTTTCTTTGCATCCTTTGCCAAGGATTTTTCGTAGTCTGCCTTTGCCTGCCTAATCTCCTTTGTGACATGGTTACAGACCAACTTATATCTATCATAGGCTTCCATGTCACCCATTAATTTGTATGTATCCCATGCATTTTTCTTCTCTGCCACATGTCTCATTAGTTCATCTGACAACCATTTAGGCCTAAACCTTGAACAATATTTCTTAGTTGGTATGTAAAGCCTGGTAGCCTCCAAGATTAGTTCCTTGAATGCTTCCCATTTTGAGTTTGCTGTTGGTATCATCATCAGTTGGTCCCACTGTATAGAATTTAAATACTGTCTCAGACCATCATAGTCGCCTTTACGAAAACAAAAACCCTTCCCTTTACCTCTGATGGTAGTTACCTCCTTGAGTAAATCCCACTTCAACACACTGTGATCACTGCCACCTAGTGGTTCATTTATCTGCAGATTCTTAATGCATGAAGAATCACTACTGATAATCAGATCAAGAGTATTGCTCCCTCTTGTTGCCTCACGAACATGCTGATGTAGAAAACAATCATCCAATAAATCCACAAAAGCCTTGCTAGTGTGCGAGTGACCAACCCACAAATTCCAGTCAATATCTGGGAAATTAAAATCCCCCATTATAAGACTCTCTGATTTACTGGCCCACTCTATTTCCCTGTACAATATCTTATTATACTCATCAGAGTCATTAGGCCTATAGCACACTCCTACTCTCAATTTTGATTTCCCTATGCTTATGTCACACCAAACTGACTCGACACTGCCCTGTCCATCGATGTCGACTGGCTTCACTTCCTTGGACTTTATGTGTTTCTTAATTAATAGCATAACCCCTCCTCCCCTCCTGTCCTGTCTATCTTTTCTATACACATTGTATTTATGTGTTTCTTAATTAATAGCATAACCCCTCCTCCCCTCCTGTCCTTTCTATCTTTTCTATACACATTGTATTCCCCAAATTCCAGTTCCGCATTACTTATATCTGTGTGACACCACGTCTTTGATATCCCAACAATATCTGCCTTTGATGTTTTGAGCAATACCTCAAATTCATCAAATTTATTTACCAAACTCCTAGCATTGGTGTACACGCAGGTATACATGCACCTGTTTCTATTCTTAGCTACCCTAACACAACCCATGTGTTTACTTATACCGCAATGACTACCAGCAGTCTCTGAAATATCCTGCATCTTGTTTTTCAGGCTTCTGCTCATTTCAATAGAAGCAGTGCAAGAATCACTTCCACCTCTGCCAGTGGCTACTGTTAATCTATTAGTCCTTGTATCCCCCCCAACTAGCAGTTTTCCGACCCACCTAACACTGCCTCGACAGCATCAGCAAAAATTCTTGCACCCTTTCTATTTAAGTGTATCCCATCCCTGTAGAAGCAATCTCTCCTGTTAACAAGTACAGTCCAGGCTGAAAAAAATTCTACCCCTTGAGCCTTGCACAATCCCTCCAGGGCCGAATTGATCGACAAGGCTCTCATCATATACTCCCTCCTATCGTGTCTGGGCAGAATTGCAGACACTCTCAATTTCAACCCTAATTCACGGCTTTTTTTCAACAGTGACCTGTACTTGCTAAGTAGTTCCGCCGGTCTCCTACTCTTAATATCATTAGTGCCAACGTGTACATCTATATCACCTTTTGTGCCCTTAAAAGATGATATCCGCTCTACAATGTCATCAACCTTTGCCCCTGGCAGACATACCCTGGTCCTATTCCACCTATCCTTTTTACAAAGCATGTCCTCCACATGATGCCTAATTATATCTGATAATTAAAATAAATACGATATTTAAAATAAAAACATCAGCCAGTAGTACGGCAATAATGCAGAGCGAAACGAAACGCAAAATAATATAAAATAAACAAACAGGGAAGGGAAAGTAGAGATAATAGGACAAAAATTAGTCGATAATCCCCTGTATAATTTAGTAAATTAAGTCATTAAACCCAATTAATAAAACATGATGTAAATTTAAAATAATGCCAATTATATATAATTTAGCGGAACCCCCTCGAAGGTACCATTTCCAAAAGACGTGAAATATCACCAAAAAAGGGTTAAAGAAACTACCAAAAAACTAAAATATCAAAATAATAGACTGACCATCATGCCCCATATCGACAGAGGACCACGAGGCCAATAATGGTCATGGAATCGCTGCATTTCAATCGTCATACAAATCATCGCAAAGGCAGAAATATCGAAGAACCAAACCACACCTCCATTCTCCGATAGATCAACCAATGCAGAGGATTTGCATGGCGGTGGTCCTTATGCAGCGAAAAATAATCTATAGAACAGACAGCACTCTAGATCAGAGCCACACCACTGACATAATGCAAGCTTAACCAGCTTATATAATAGAAAGGAAAGAAATAGATGGCGGTACAGGCGCTGCTTATTTAGCATATCAACCCACTACTACATTAGTTTATATTATGTGAGGTAAAAGTTAGAAATGCAGCGATTCCATGACCATTATTGGCCTCGTGGTCCTCTGTCGATATGGGGCATGATGGTCAGTCTATTATTTTGATATTTTAGTTTTTTGGTAGTTTCTTTAACCCTTTTTTGGTGATATTTCACGTCTTTTGGAAATGGTACCTTCGAGGGGGTTCCGCTAAATTATATATAATTGGCATTATTTTAAATTTACATCATGTTTTATTAATTGGGTTTAATGACTTAATTTACTAAATTATACAGGGGATTATCGACTACCTTTTTGTCCTATTATCTCTACTTTCCCTTCCCTGTTTGTTTATTTTATATTATTTTGCGTTTCGTTTCGCTCTGCATTATTGCCGTACTACTGGCTGATGTTTTTATTTTAAATATCATATTTATTTTAATTATCAGATATAATTAGGCATCATGTGGAGGATGTGCATTTGCTGCCTCTAATGATAGCTACATAGCCATATTTATTTATTTTTATTACTTTTGCCTAACTTTTACCTCACATAATATAAATTAATGGTAGTAGTGGGTTGATATGCTAAATAAGCAGCACCTGTACCGCCATCTATTTCTTTCCTTTCTATTATATAAGCTGGTTAAGCTTGCATTATGTCAGTGGTGTGGCTCTGATCTAGAGTGCTGTCTGTTCTATAGATTATTTTTCGCTGCATAAGGACCACCGCCATGCAAATCCTCTGCATTGGTTGATCTATCGGAGAATGGAGGTGTGGTTTGGTTCTTCGATATTTCTGCCTTTGCGATGATTTGTATGACGATTGAAATGCAGCGATTCCATGACCATTATTGGCCTCGTGGTCCTCTGTCGATATGGGGCATGATGGTCAGTCTATTATTTTGATATTTTAGTTTTTTGGTAGTTTCTTTAACCCTTTTTTGGTGATATTTCACGTCTTTTGGAAATGGTACCTTCGAGGGGGTTCCGCTAAATTATATATAATTGGCATTATTTTAAATTTACATCATGTTTTATTAATTGGGTTTAATGACTTAATTTACTGAATTATACAGGGGATTATCGACTACCTTTTTGTCCTATTATCTCTACTTTCCTTTCCCTGTTTGTTTATTTTATATTATTTTGCGTTTCGTTTCGCTCTGCATTATTGCCGTACTACTGGCTGATGTTTTTATTTTAAATATCATATTTATTTTAATTATCAGATATAATTAGGCATCATGTGGAGGATGTGCATTTGCTGCCTCTAATGATAGCTACATAGCCATATTTATTTATTTTTATTACTTTTGCCTAACTTTTACCTCACATAATATAAATTAATGGTAGTAGTGGGTTGATATGCTAAATAAGCAGCGCCTGTACCGCCATCTATTTCTTTCCTTTCTATTATATAAGCTGGTTAAGCTTGCATTATGTCAGTGGTGTGGCTCTGATCTAGAGTGCTGTCTGTTCTATAGATTATTTTTCGCTGCATAAGGACCACCGCCATGCAAATCCTCTGCATTGGTTGATCTATCGGAGAATGGAGGTGTGGTTTGGTTCTTCGATATTTCTGCCTTTGCGATGATTTGTATGACGATTGAAATGCAGCGATTCCGTGACCATTATTGGCCTCGTGGTCCTCTGTCGATATGGGGCATGATGGTCAGTCTATTATTTTGATATTTTAGTTTTTTGGTAGTTTCTTTAACCCTTTTTTGGTGATATTTCACGTCTTTTGGAAATGGTACCTTCGAGGGGGTTCCGCTAAATTATATATAATTGGCATTATTTTAAATTTACATCATGTTTTATTAATTCGGTTTAATGACTTAATTTACTAAATTATACAGGGGATTATCGACTACCTTTTTGTCCTATTATCTCTACTTTCCCTTCCCTGTTTGTTTATTTTATATTATTTTGCGTTTCGTTTCGCTCTGCATTATTGCCGTACTACTGGCTGATGTTTTTATTTTAAATATCATATTTATTTTAATTATCAGATATATATATCAGTCAGTATGTTAATAAATTATAAATGAGGTTTTTACCCACTACACACACCTATGTCGAATCCATATCCACAGTGAACCAAGTAAGGTGACAGCTGCCCCTCCTGTTAGAGCCATAACCATCAAAAAACCATATGATACAATATAAATTATCATTCTCACAAGTATGAAATATAAGCCATGCCTGTGCAAGATGGAATCATCAGGTTCCATGAAGGTAATTACTCCTGTTCTCCTAAAATAACAACAAAAAGTCTTATATAAATGATTCAAAAACAGGATAAGTACACATAATTTACACATATATGGTGTCAGTGAAGTAGTTCAAAAAATCATTAAAATGTATGGTATATTCATCTGCTACTTATACAGGCACTCCCCAACTTATGTGAAGGGCGACTTCAATAACATAGTCACAACAAAGTTTTGTTTAGTGAAAATTAATTGCATATGCTAACAGCTACAACATTAATGCATAAAACTAGGAAAGATCCTAGTATTAATACCAGAAAATGATACAATAATCAAAAACAGCATTATCCATGTTTATCACTCACCCCAGACTTAGCTTTGACTAACTTTAGTCTGCTTTCAAAATCAAATCTACTCTTAAAGTATGAACAATTGACAGCCATTGGACGATATTCCAGAGAATACAAGTGAAGCTCTGAATTCCATAAGAGAAGTTCCAAAAATGTTGAGGAATAGTATCAATGTTGGAAAAGTATATAGCTTCTCCCCTCTCCACCCAAAATGACTACTTTAAATACAATACAATACTCAAACTCATTTGGATTTATAAGTTGGAATTTAAAAAAAAAAAAAAAAAAATCAGCCTCACTACTTAATAGTCCTTACCTCTTACACATATAAAAAATAAAGAAAAGAAATCAGCTGAACCATTAATTAAATCTTGATAAGTGATTTCTCTACAGGAGCTATATAAAAATGACACATCAATTATATACACGGGATGATTCGTGAATACACGGCATAATTTCAGGAGCTGATTTCTGAGTCAATTTGGAATGCACTATTGCGAATTGCTTAGAATCTACAAACATTACATTAAGTGCTGAATATGCCAATATGGCATATGTTTATGGGGTTTGTTCTGGAAATGCTGTGCAACTGTTTGCTGAATATGAGTATTGTATTCCTGAACCTCAGAATCCCACACCAACTTGACATGGCATAATATAATTTAGTTATTTTTGTAGCATGAAAACCAAAACAAAACAAACCAAACCAAACCTAAACTAATAATTTTTAGCTAGGTTTTCCAAACATTGCAAGATGCTGGCCTACTTCCCAGAATTCACATGAGCAAGTGGTTGAGCAAAAGAACACTGTTGAGTGGAACAGCATAGTCCTAATGCTAGTAAAAAAGAATATCCATATATCTTTGTGTTTATCCAAACTGTTTTCACAATCAACAGTACGGAGAACATTGCATAAAGAAGGCATGTATCCGATCAAGAGATTTTAGAGGCAGGGAATCAATTGAAAGAAAAGGGATCCCCTGGTTTTGATGAAATATCTCTGTCTCTGCTGAAAAACGTCCTTAGTTCAATTATTACACCACTGAAGTATATATTCAATCTCTCCTTTCAATCTGATAAATTCCTGTCTCAATTCAAAAAAGCAGTCATTGTTCCTGTTCCTAAGGGAACAGGAACTCACTGCAACTCTATCGACAATTTTCATCCAATAGCTCTACTCAGTTTTGGCAAAATTATTCGAAAAAAATTCTTTATGGCAGACTCATGGGTTTTCTTGAAGAAAATCAGCTCATCCATCAACAACAGTATGCTTATCACTCTGAAAGATCCACTGATCTTGCAATTGTTGACATGCTCAAGGATCACTGATAGTCTTTAAAAAGGTCACTATGCTATAGCACTGTTTCTTGACTTATCTAAAGCTTTTGATTGCATAAACCAAAATATTCTACTTAAACTCAATAATCTTGGCTTGAGAGGGAAAATTAACCTTCTCCTTGAAGACTACCTTACTGATCGGCCGTTTGTGGTAAGAACAAATCAATCATACTCCGACATCTGTTATTTCTCCAGAGGAGTACCTCAAGGCTCACTTCTTGGACCTATCCTATTTGTTCTTCAAACAGGCCTCTGAGGTTGGGTATATTCATACTGTGGATTTTAGTGTTTTGCGCCAACCTTACGTAGAAATAAAAACACAAAGGAAACTGGACTTTTAATAACTGTGTTTATAATAAATTATAATAACCTGTATTTACAATAAATTTAACTTTACAATAAACTATACCTATAAAATATTAAAATCTGCTACATTAAGAACAATAAAATGCATTAAAATATACTAAGTTAAAAGCGATAAAAAACCATAGCTTTCAAAGGCTCCAGCCTTCTTCTTCAGCGGTATTTTCTTATTCTGCAGTACATCTTTAAATATCAGCAGGTTCATGGTACTCATCACGTGTTTCATTCTCACGCGTTCCGTTCTCTTGCGTTGTGGAACCGGAAGTGGCTCGAGCGGGAGTCATACGGAACCATTCATCCCTTCTGAGGATAGTGGCCTCAAAGAGGGGATGAATCCGCGTACCTCTATCTCTATTAATGTTGATTGTAGAACAGATCCGCAAACTCTCGAGCCACTTACGGTCCCAGAACTTATGCGCCCGATCGGTGATGATAGCATCGTCCGGGGAGATCTCCACCAGATCTTCTGAGGATAGTGGCCTCTTTGAGGCCACTATCCTCAGAAGGGATGAACGGTTCCGTATGACTCCCGCTCGAGCCACTTCCGGTTCCACAACGCAAGAGAACGGAACGCGTGAGAATGAAACACGTGATGAGTACCATGAACCTGCTGATATTTAAAGATGTACTGCAGAATAAGAAAATACCGCTGAAGAAGAAGGCTGGAGCCTTTGAAAGCTATGGTTTTTTATCGCTTTTAACTTAGTATATTTTAATGCATTTTATTGTTCTTAATGTAGCAGATTTTAATATTTTATAGGTATAGTTTATTGTAAAGTTAAATTTATTGTAAATACAGGTTATTATAATTTATTATAAACACAGTTATTAAAAGTCCAGTTTCCTTTGTGTTTTATTTCTACGTAAGGTTGGTGCAAAACACTAAAATCCACAGTACTATCCTATTTGTTCTTTACATCGATGAATTTCTCTCTCTTCTTCCATCTTCTCACCTAGTAGCGTATGCCGATGATATTTCCATCCTGGTCACAGATCAGCTTCAACTTAAAATCTCTGCCTTGTTCTCTGTGATGCATAGTTGGCTTCAAAAGAATCAGCTTATACTGAATCCAGAAAAATCAAAATACATGGTGTTTAGAATGAAAAACAAACCACTAAATATTGATTTAGATGCAACATACAAAGAAAAACAACTTGAAAGAGTGAATGAAACCAAGTTTCTCGGAATCTGGCTAGATGATAAGCTAATTTGGGCAAAACAAATGATAACCCTACGAAAGAAAACTTCGTCACTAGCGGGAATACTCGCCAGGGCCTCTGCCTGGGTGTCTCCTTCCCTTCTCAGACTAGTATTCCTTTCTTTAATTCAGCCACACCTCACCTATGGAATCATCTCATGTGGTATCACCAGCCAAGAAAACATTGCGAGAATCAACTCCATTCTCAATTGATGCCTTCGTTCAATTTTGGGCCTTCCCTGGAACGCATCGGTTAGTTCGAGATACAAGGAAGTGAGACTCCTAAGCATCTACCAACTATTGCAGAAAGCTGAGGCAATCCTTGTTTACAATGCTTTGAAGACACCAGACTTTCCCCCTCTTTTCAGATCCTTTTTCATAACCATAGAAGAAGAATAAGTATCATACAATCTAAGAAATGAAGCCGACCTGAAGGTTCCGCTTTTCAGAAAAGTATAAAATACAGAGGTGCTAAAACCTGGAACAAACTTCCTGCAAAAATCAAAAATGTCACTTCACTAAATCAATTCAAGAAACTACTAACTGAACACATCACCAGGGATGTCTGATTCAAATTACCTTCCACTCAACACCTGGATTTTAAAAACACCAACATGGAAATAATGTACAAATATTAAAGGAAGCAGTTGGCAAATAGTTTGTAAATTCTGTGCAGATCTCATCATTTTCCTTTTCTCTCCTCATTTAATTGTAAAAATGTTCACAATAATATTATAAGTATGATGCTTTTTGAAGTCTTCTGTAAAGAAATGTACAAAAAACTCCAATTTATTTATGTGTTCTCCCTCCCTTTTTGCTGTTATCTCCCAAAAAAGTGTAACATAAAATAGGGATAAATAAATTATTATTATTATTATTATGTATCCATACCACAAGGTGTTCAACAACTTGAACCTAGGTATCCTGCATGATGACTGCAATTCTGTAATTGGCTTAATGTTAATTGCTATTCACATTGTCCTACTCAATGAAGAAGCTCAATTCATCCAAGACAGCATCAACAATGACACACAATTTTCATGTTTGGTTGGAAATGAATCCCCATGCCACTACAGAGGTTAATATTCAACACTGATTCAGTGTTAATGTGTGGTGAAATCCTCCATGATCAGTTGATTGGTCCATTTCTTTTTGAAGGTCCTCATACTGGACAGGTCTATCTACAATTTCTACATTACATCGAATATAATTACAACATGAGAACTCCCCCTCATTGTTCCAGTGGTTACCATCTCAATGACTGGTTCCCTGGGTGATAGATCAGTCATAGTGATCCATGTCAAACATGGTTACCTGCGTAAATGGAACTAAAACCTTTAGATTTTTGCCTGTAGGTGGGTGAATGAAAGATTTTGTATATAACACAAAAGTGCAAATGTGAGATTCATTATTTGATTGCATATTGAACTTTGGCCCACATAAAAGCAACCATGACGAGCTTAAGTGAGCAATGCAAGCAGTTCACACAAGAACAGCGAAATGCACTGAATCAAAGGTGGTGCTTTTTTGAGAATCTACTCTAACCATACATGAAAGTTAAGGACTACCTTTCCTAAATAAAAATAAATAAATCAACACTTTATCAGTTATGTTTATTAGTATTAGTATTAGTATTAGTAACGGCCGCATGGTGCAAGAAAGCCTATGGCTTATGCTGCACCGCCAAAAAAAAAAAAAAAAAAAAAAAAAAAACTAAATAATAATAATTAATAAAAAAAAAAATAAAAAATAAACCTATCATCCTATGCGCTTCCCTTACCCGAAAGTACTATCCAGATGACCTTTGAATTTCTCCAAACTGTCAGCCTCTACCACCCATGAAGGCAACTTATTCCAGTAATTTATAACTCACTGGCTAAAATAAAACTTCCTGCAGTCCAATCTAAACATTTCCCCCCGTAACTTGAATTTATGTCCCCTAGTTCTAGCATAATTTATAATCTTGAAAATTTTGTCCTCATTCATTTTACTGATGCCTCTCAGAGCCTTAAACACCTCAATCAAATCTCCTCTAAGGTGTCTAGTTTCCAAACTCTGCAACCCACATATTCGAAGTCTTTCTTCATAAGGACGCCCTTTTGCCAATCTCACCAGGCGAGTTACCCTTCTTTGCACCCTTTCAAGAAGCTCGATGTCTTTCTTTAGGTGTGGTCTCCATACTTGAACACAGTATTCCAAGTGTGGTCTAACATAAGCCTTATATAATGGGATTATCACGTCCCTATCTCTTTGCAAAAGTTCGATAGATCATCGATAGGACACCATGGGCCTTCCTTGCAACCTGTTTACAATGCTCAGAGAATTTCATGTCTGACCGTATCGTAACACCCAAGTCCCTTTCCTCCAGTACTGGGGTTAGTTGAACTCCACCAAGTGAATAAGTTTTTTTGGGATTACTGTTTCCCAGGTGTAATACCTTACACTTTGTTGGATTAAAGCACAGTTGCCATTTTTCTGACCATTCCTGAAGTCTATCTAGGTCTCTCTGAAGAAGCTCAGCTTGACAGTGATCATTAACTACTCTACCAATTTTAACATCATCTGCAAATTTAGACATCACGCCCTCTATCCCTTCATCAATGTCGTTTATGAAAATTAAAAACAACAGTGGTCCTAATACTGATCCTTGGGGAACCCCACTTCTTACATCAACCCAATCTGAGGAATAGCCATTTATCACAACCCTCTGCCTCCTGCCCTGAAGCCATCCTTCTATCCATCTAAGGATTTTCCCAGTGATTCCAACCTGTTCCAGCTTATAAAGCAACTGCTCATGTGGGACTGAGTCAAAAGCTTTGCTGAAATCTAAATAAACAATGTCGAAATTATTCCCTAAATCCAGCTCGTGAGTGACCCTTTCGAAATAGCGAACCAGATTTGTTAAACATGATTTTCCCTTTACAAAACCATGCTGAGTATCCTTGAGAATTTCAATTCGATCCAAATGATCCTGAATTCCACCCTTGATCATTGCCTCCATGATTTTCCCTACTACTGAAGTCAGACTGACAGGTCGATAATTTCCAACTTCACTTTTAGAGCCACCCTTATGTATGGGAGATACATTTGCACTTTTCCAATCCAAGGGAATCTCCCCAGAGTCTAGTGATGCTCGCATAATTAGCCTCAATGGTTCAATGCACTCGCTTGCCGCCTCTCTTAAGATTAGAGGGTATATTCCATCAACTCTAGGAGCCTTACTGGTCTGTAGGCTCGAAAGTTTTTAGCATTAGCATTAGCATTAGTAGAGGCATACGATGCAAGAAAGCAAGCTTATTCAGCATCAGCCAAAAAAAAAAAAAAAAAACCACTCCCATTTCACCCCTCCGTTCGTTCGAAATACCTGTCCAGTTGAGCTTTAAATTTGTTTAGGCTATCAACTTCAACAACAAGTGATGGAAGTCGGTTCCACCAACCAACCACCCGCTGGCCAAAGGCAAATTTCCGCACATCTATTCGACATCCGTCCTTCCTCAATTTGAATTTATGCCCTCTGAGGTGATTATTCTGAGAAAGATGAAGAATCCCATTGGCATTGAGCATGCTCAAACCATTCAAGGCCTTATACACCTCTATCAGATCACCTCGCCGGTGCCTAGTCTCCAGACTCTGTAATTTGCAAAACTTAAGCCTTTCTTCGTAAGAGCAACCCTTTGTTCCATTTACTAATCTTGTTGCCCTTCTCTGTACCCGTTCCAGCAGCTCTACATCCTTCTTGAAATGAGGCCTCCAGACCTGTATACAGTACTCAAGATGTGGCCTAACCATTGCCTTATACAAGGGAATAATCACCTCCTTATCCCTGCTAGAAAAATTCCTGTATATCATTGACAAGACACCATGAGCTACTCTTGCAGCTCGTCTGCACTGCTCAGAGAACTTCATATCTCCCTGCACAATTACCCCCAGGTCCTTTTCATTCTCCACCACTGTCAGTGTAGTACCGCAGAGTTGATACATTGCTCTGGGGTTACTGTTTCCCATATGTAGTACTTTACATTTGTCAATGTTAAACTTCATTTGCCACCTCTCAGCCCATCTGTTCAACCTTTCCAGATCCTGTTGCAGCAGCATAGCGTCAGTAGTGTCCTTAACGACCCTGCCAACCTTTGTATCATCTGCAAACTTGGACATTAAACTTGATATCCCATCATCAATATCATTCATAAACACCGAAAACAACAACGGACCCAACACTGAACCTTGAGGAACTCCACTAATAACATTAGTCCACGTTGAGCAGTGTCCATTGATTACCACTCTCTGTCTTCTGCCACTCAACCATCCCCTTATCCATAGCAGCAATTTGCCTCCAATGCCACACTGCTCCAATTTGTGCAGCAGTCTTCCATGTGCAACAGTATCAAAAGCCTTTCTAAGATCCAAATATATAATATCAAAGTTATTCCCTGCATCCAGTTCTTTTGTGACTACATCATAGTATCCAATCAAATTGGTCAGGCAAGACCTGCCCTTAACAAAACCATGCTGCGTCTGAGCTATAACTGAATTCTTGTCTAGATGATCCTGCAGTGCTTCTTTAACCAGTGCCTCCATTAATTTACCTGGAACAGAAGTTAAACTAACAGGTCTATAATTACTTGTGTCAGCCTTTGATCCTCCTTTGTGAATTGGGGTTACATTTGCACATCTCCAGTCTATGGGTACCTCCCCTGAGTCCAAAGAAGCTCTCATAATTATGGCTAGGGGTTTGCATACTTCCTTTGCTGCCTCCTTTAATATAACTGGATAGATCCCATCCACCCCAGGTGCCTTTTTTATGTTTATCCTCAACAATCTCTCCTCCACTTTCCTCTCAGTTATCACAAAATCATCCAGCTCACTGCCAATGTTTACTTTACCTACATCATTCTCCTTCCTGAATAACTCCTCATGCGTGAATGTAGATGCAAAATACTCGTTTAGATTGTTAGCCACCTGAGCAGGATCCTCAACTGTTGAACCATCAATATCCAGTGGACCAATCTGATTCATCCCTTTCCTTCTCGAGTTCAAGTATGTAAAGAACTCTTTTCTGTTTTTCTTTGCATCCTTTGCCAAGGATTTTTCGTAGTCTGCCTTTGCCTGCCTAATCTCCTTTGTGACTTGGTTACAGACCAACTTATATCTATCATAGGCTTCCATGTCACCCATTAATTTATATGTATCCCATGCATTTTTCTTCTCTGCCACATGTCTCATTAGTTCATCTGACAACCATTTAGGCCTAAACCTTGAACAATATTTCTTAGTTGGTATGTAAAGCCTGGTAGCCTCCAAGATTAGTTCCTTGAATGCTTCCCATTTTGAGTTTGCTGTTGGTAACATCATCAGTTGGTCCCACTGTACAGAATTTAAATACTGTCTCAGACCATCATAGTCGCCTTTACGAAAACAAAAACCCTTCCCTTTACCTCTGATGGTAGTTACCTCCTTGAGTAAATCCCACTTCAACACACTGTGATCACTGCCACCTAGTGGTTCATTTATCTGCAGGTTCTTAATGCATGAAGAGTCACTACTGATAATCAGATCAAGAGTATTGCTCCCTCTTGTTGCCTCACGAACATGCTGATGTAGAAAACAATCATCCAATAAATCCACAAAAGCCTTGCTAGTGTGCGAGTGACCAACCCACAAATTCCAGTCAATATCTGGGAAATTAAAATCCCCCATTATAAGACTCTCTGATTTACTGGCCCACTCTATTTCCCTGTACAATATCTTATTATACTCATCAGAGTCATTAGGCCTATAGCACACTCCTACTCTCAATTTTGATTTCCCTATGCTTATGTCACACCAAACTGATTCGGCACTGCCCTGTCCATCGATGTCAACTGGCTTCACTTCCTTGGACTTTATGTGTTTCTTAATTAATAGCATAACCCCTCCTCCCCTCCTGTCCTGTCTATCCTTTCTATACACATTGTATTCCCCAAATTCCAGTTCCGCATTACTTATATCTGTGTGACACCACGTCTCTGATATCCCAACAATATCTGCCTTTGATGTTTTGAGCAATACCTCAAATTCATCAAATTTATTTACCAAACTCCTAGCATTGGTGTACACGCAGGTATACATGCACCTGTTTCTATTCTTAGCTACCCTAACACAACCCATGTGTTTACTTGTACCGCAATGACTACCAGCAGTCTCTGAAATATCCTGCATCTTGTTTTTCAGACTTCTGCTCATATCAATAGAAGCAGTGCAAGAATCACTTCCACCTCTGCCAGTGGCTACTGTTAATCTATTAGTCCTTGTATCCCCCCCAACTAGCAGTTTTCCGACCCACCTAACACTGCCTCGACAGCATCCTCAAAAATTCTTGCACCCTTTCTATTTAAGTGTATCCTATCTGTCTATTTTTGTTATTTTTATATTATATCACTTATAATTGTTTGTTTTTTTTCTAAGAGTCAAAAAACAACCAACAGCTCTGTAATTGTTTGTAATCAGACCCATGTTTATAAATCAAAATTGCCTCAGAAATCAACTCCTGAAGCTATGCCATATTTTTGTGACCCATTCTGTATATAACACATGCACGCAAACACACACATAGGTGTTCCAATTAAAACCCAATGTATCTTGCTTATTTTTAGATTAAAGCTAATTTGTCGTCTGCGGCTTTTTTCACAGCTAAATGTGTATAGTGAAGAGCAAACATTACACAACTGTTGATTTTTGTTTTATTTCTTCAAATAAAATTGGAATACAGTTTGTTTAAGTAAAAATTGGTTAGAATTTGTTTCTGTTCATTTCAGAAGTGCAGCAATGATGTTTTTAGACTATACGAAAGATGAAGAAGAACTTTTCAACTGAGAAAAAAAATCAGTTAATCAGGCAAAATTTTAATTTAGAAATTAAAAAATAAACAGTAGTTCAATTTCAGTCAAATTGAAAATTTTTTAGCCCAAATATGATAAAAACAATCCAAATGATAAACAGCCTAAACCTAAAGCAAGATAGATCTTGGTGCATTTTAACTGGAATAACTTTTACATCTTAAATGTAGTAAACTAAATACAAATAACTTACCAGAATCCATAATAAAGGACTGTTGGAAGCACAACCAGATTAAGGAAAGTTGGAAATTTATTCAATGTCTCTAGAAGAGATGGATATAATCCTAAAAAGGAGGAAGAGTATATAAAATAATTTATAGCAAAATCATTATTAATAATGCAAAATGCACATTCACACCTGCACCAACTTTCAGAAATCAGAAAATTTGTAATAATACAGATTGGCTTTTGGCCAGAAAAAACTAAAGTGCCTGAAAAATTAAGTGAAAATAATATTTTACTAAGAATTGCAATAAGTTAAGCTTAAACATCACACTGCGTTAATTGTATTGGCAGAGAAATTTAAAAAACAATTAGAAATACAGATAATTTAATTGTTCTTACTTATCTCTAGTATTTAAGGCTGACAAAATCAACATAGAAGTGAAAAGGCCTATGTGCTCTGGATTCATTATATATATATATTATTACTACATGACACAGAGCAAAATGGAAAGAAAAGAAAATAACAAATTGCAGCTAAAAATATGTTTAATGTTAAAATACGTACAGGAAAGTATACAAAGCTTTTGAACAGTATGTTGCCCTTCATCAGTTTTGACCGTTAATCTAAAAATCTAGAACCTACGTGCGTGTAATGGCAGTCATGTATGGTGAACTGCGTGTATGCAACAATTAGCTGTTAGAAGGCAAAGCTTGTAGCTGTGACACATGGGAACATTGTAAATGCCAACATTTATCAGCCATGAGGATGGTTGCCCAAGTAATGGGATAGCCACAACATCCTCCTTCTGTTAAACGAATCATTACAGCATGAGATGCGCAGTGATTCCAACCAGGCACAGCGACAGTAATGGCGGGACCAATCAATAATCATGACATCACGGCATGGGTCAATGTCGTGCTGGGTCGACCTGAAGTGTTCAGCAATGGCTGAGTGTTCCACATCCACTAAGCGGAGAGCTCTTTCATGTTCGGAAACATGATTGCTAAGCCTGCTGCCAGGAAGCTCAGCAATTGCATTTCTGAACATGAAAGAGCTATCCACTTAGCAGGAGGCTCAGCAATCATGTTTCCGAAAAGGAAAGCGCTATCTGCTTAGCAGACGTGGAACACTCAGCCATTGCTGAGCACTTCTGGTCGACCCAGCACGACATTGACTCGTGGCACGATGCCATGATTATCGAACAGTCCCGCCATTACCATTACACTCACCATGCCCGGTTGGAATCACTGCACATCTCGTGCTGTAACAATTTGATTAACAGAAACAGAGGATGTCGTGTCCATTCCATTACTGAGGCAACCATCCACATACATGGCTGACAAATGTTGGCATTTACAACGTTACCGTGCGTCACAGCCACAAGCTTTGACTTCTACCAGCTAATTGTTGCATACACGCAGTTCACCATACATGACTGCCATTACACACATGTGGGTTCTATATTCCTAGGTCTTTAGATTAACGGTCAAAACTAATGAAGGGCAACATACTGTCCGAAAGCTTTGTATTACTTTCCTGTACGTATTTTAACTTTAAATATGTTTTTAGCTGAAATTTGTTATTTTCTTTTCTTTTCATTTTTCTGTGTCATGTAGTAATAATATATATAAAATCCATATGTCAGAAAGTTAAATTAATAATATTATTATTACAGCTTATCCAACACCAATACTGGATATGCATATATGTGTACTTTTTCAATTTAATACAGGTGCTTTTGAAAAGTGAGACTTGTAAGAGAAATGTTAAATGGATTAGAATTTTTAAACTTGGGAGTCAACATGAAACAAGTAAATACATGGGCTATGCATGTATACTTGCATGTACACCAATGCTAAAAGTACAGAAAATAAATTTGATGATTTTGAAGTGCTGGTCAAGACATCAAAGGTGGATACTGTTGGGATATCAGAGACGTGGTGTCACACAGATATAAGGAATGCAGAATTAGAATTTGGGGTGTACAATGTGTACAGAAAGGACAGACAGGATAGGAAGGAAGGAGGGAGGGAGGGAGGGAGGGATTATGCTGTTAGTTAAGAAGTTTTCTGTTACCAACAGGGTAAAAAAAAAACATAATTTTATGAGGTTCAGAGCTGATTATATATATATATATATATATATATATATATATATATATAATCTCTTATATTGTCTCTCCTCAGATGGGGTAAAAAAAAATCAGGCCAAGGCGGTTACAAGAAAGAAAGAAATCGCAAAATATTTATAATAAATTCTAAGGAAAAGTCGTAAACATGGTTGGCTTGCAAGGGATACCATAATAATAAAAACCTTTTAGTTTAGTATAGAGGGAACACGTGACTGTAATTATATATATATATTTTTAGATATTCTTCCATATTAAATATATACATTATTGTATTCACTTAAAGTTAGTTTCTTAATTATTATTAGTCCAAGAGTAGTATTTACTGGTATATTTACCTACAGAGCCAATACTGTACAATTGGCCACTGAGAACAGTGAGCAAGAGAGCCACAACATATCCAGGAAGGAGCAAACCATAATATTTGATAAACTATAAAATAAACAGATATGGAATGCTTCACTATCAGTAGATATTTAACTATTATATAATAAAAACAAAACTGTATATGTGTATATATATTAAAAAAAAAATTGTTACTTTATACTCAGAAAAAGAAATATCAACTACTTTATTCTTCTTCTGAATCACATAATCAAATACAAAATATCAGTTCAGTTCGTATATTTTCAAAATTTTCAACATTGTATACATTCATCATCACTTCTTGACATGTTGCCCTTCTCATTATACTTCTATTCATCTCTGGATTCCATATTGCAACAAAACTCAAACTGTCTTGCAACAAGTACAAATTCTTACTGGAGAAATTTTCTAATGGTCTCTACAGATCAACAATTGTATATCAAACAAAAGGGATAAACAATGAACAACAATTAGTGAAATAGTTATTATAACTGAAAGAAATGAAATCTTTAACAAGCATTTTTATACCACAAGGATCTTATATCACTCAATAGAAATAAAAAAAAGAACTGGTATATAGGACCCGTAATAACACAACTACGAGGGGTTGTAGCTGAGAAGAAAAATGCTTCAGATGCATATAAATTATCTGGTGATACAGAAGCCTATAGAAGATAACAACTAGTCTGTAATAAAGTCACAAAGGAGGATAGGCAAGCTAAGGCAAATTACAAGAAGTCTCTGGCAAAGAATGCCAGATGCTGGGGGGTTTCGAGAACTGTTGTGAGTCATCAAGAAACAAGTAAATACAAGGGCTGAGTTACGGTAACTAAGAGCAAAAAGAGGTCAATGTATACTTGCATGTACACCAATGCTAAGAGCATAGTAAATAAATTTGATGATTCTGAAGTGAAGAGAGAGAGAGAGAGAGAGAGTAACACACTTGATCTGATAATCACCAATGATTATTGATGCATCAAGAATTTGCAGATAAAGGAACCAATAGGTGGCAGTGATCACAGTGCACTGATGTGAAATTTACTTAAAAATGTAACTACCATCAGGAGAAAAGGGAAGAGGGAAGAATTTTTTGCTTTTATAAAGGTGACTAACAGAGGTCTCAGACAGTTTTTAAATTCTATATAGTAGGGCCAACTAATGATTTACCAACAGCAAATTCGAAATAGGAAGCATTCAACGAAGTAATCTTGGAAGCCACTAGTATTTTCATGCCAACTAAGACATACTGTTCAAGGCTGAGTCAGTTTGGAGTGACATAAGCACCGGAAAAGGGATAATGAGAGTAGGTGTGGGTTAATGAATCGGATGAGTATAATGAGTAATGTGCAGAGAAATAGAGTGGGCCAGTAAATCAGAATGTCTTATAATGGTGGATTTTAACTTTGCAGATATTGACTGGAATTTGTTGATTGGTCACTCGCACATTAGCAAGACTTTTGTGGATTTATTGGATGACTGTTTTCTACAGAAACATGTTCGAGAGGCAACCAGAGGGCGCAACACTCGATCTGATAATCAGCAGTGATTATTCATGCATTAAGAATTTGCAGATAAAGGAACCACTGGGTGGCAGTGATTACAATGTACTGATGTGGGATTTACTTAAACATGTAACTACCATCAAGGGTAGAGGGAAGGGCTTTTGCTTTCATAAAGGTGACTACAGGGGTCTCAGACAGTTTTTAAATTCTATACAGTGGGATCAACTCATGATGTTCCCAACATTGAATTCTACATGAGGAAATCTTCAGGGCCTTAATTTTGGAGGCTACCAGGCTTTTCATTCCAAGTAAGAAATACTGTTCAAGGTTTAGGCCTTAAATGCATGACAGATGAATTAATGAGGTTCGTGGCAGAGAAGAAAAATGTATGGGATGCATATAAATTATCAGGCGACACAGAGGCCTACAGCAGATATAAGCTAGTATGTAATCATCACAAAGTGGTTAGGCAGGCGAAGGCAGATAACAAAAAATCTTTGGCAAAGGATGCAAAGAAAAACAGCAAAGAGTTCTTCACTTATGTGAACTCTAGAAGGAAAGGGATGAATCAGATTGGAACATTTAACATAGATGGGTTGACTATTGATGATCTTGCTCAGGTTGCTGATAAACTGAATGAGTATTCTGCATCCATATATTCACACACAAGGAGTTATTCAAGACGGGGAATTCCAGAAGTTCAAACTTTAACAGGAAGCTAAGTGATTTTGTAATAACTGAGAGAAAAGTAGAGGAGACATTGCTGAAGTTAAATATAAAGAAGGCACGTGTGGTGGAACATAAAGAACATAAAGTTAAACATAAAGAAGGCATCTGGGGTGGGGAAAGAAGGCATCTATCTAGTTATATTAAAGGAAGCAGCAAAGGAAGTAGGCCCCCCATGGACTGGAGGTCTGCAAATGTATCGACAATGCACAAAGGGGGTTACAAAAGGTGACACAAGTAACTATAGACCCGTTAGTTTAACTTGTGTTCCGGGTAAAATAATGGAGTCACTGGTTAAAGAAGCACTGCAGGATCATCTAGACAAGACCGAATTAAAACTTAAGACACTGCATGAGTTTGTTAAAGGGAGGTCTTGTTTGACCAATCTGATTGATCAAATAATTTTGATATCATATACTTGGCTTCCAGGAAAGCTTTTGCTACTGCTACACATGGAAGACTGCTGTACAAATTGGAGTGGTATGGCATTAAGGGTAAATTGCTACAATGGATAAAGGGATGATTGAATGGGAGATGACAGAGAGTAGTAATCAATGGACACCGCTCTTTATGTACCAGTTTCATTAATAAAGTCCCGCAGAGTTCGGCGTTGGGCCTACTGTTGTTTTCTGTCTTTATTAACGATATTGATGAAGGTACATCAGGATTAATGTCCAACTTTGCAGATGATACAAAGGTTAGCAGGGTTGTTAACAACAGTAAAGACAGTATGCTACTTCAACTGGATCTAGATAAGTTGGGCAAATTAAGTTTAACATTGACAAATGCAAAGTACTGTATATGGGTAGCAATAACCCAAAAGAAACATACCAACTGTGGGGTACTACACTCAGAGCTGTGGAAAGTGAAAAACATCTGGGGGTAATTGTGCAGTCAGATATGAAGTTCGCTGAGCAGTGGGGATGGGCTGACAGGGCAGGTCATGGAGTCTTGTCAATGATATAATAGGAATTTTGGTAGTAGGGACAATCCCGGTGATTATCCTGTTGTACAAGGCAATGGTCAGGCTACACCTTGAGTACTGTGTATAGGTCTGGAGGCCTCATTTTAGGAAGGATGTAGAGTTGCTAGAATGAGTACAAAGAAGGGCAACAAGATTGGTGAGCGGTACAAATGGGTGCTCTTACGAAGAATGCTTAAGTTCTGCAACAGTGTCTGCAGAGTTTGTCATATGCAAGGTGATCTGATTGAGGTGTATAAGGCCTTGAATGGGTTGTGCAAGCTGAATGCTGATGGGATTCTTCTCTTGCTCAGATTAAGAACCTGAGGGGGCATAGATTCAAATGGAGGAAAAACAGTTGTAGAATAGATGTGCAGAAGTTTGCCTTTAGCCAGCAGGTAGTTGATTGGTGGAACAGACTTCCATGTTTTGTTTTGGAAGTTGAAGGGATGTTTTTTTTTTTGCTGATGCTGCATAAGCTTGCTTTCTTGCATCATATGCCTCTACTAATGCTTATGCCTAAATAGATGTCAGTCGAACTAATGAGACTCATGATAGAGAAGAAAAATGCATGGGACGCATATAAATTAACAGGTAACACAACAGCCTATGGTATATAAACACTAGTCTGTAAGCAAGTCACAAAAGAGATTAGGCAAGTGAAGGCAGATTACAAGAAATTTTTGGCAAAGGATGCAAAGAAAAACAGCAAAGATTTCTTTACTTATATAAACTACAGAAGGAAGGGGATGAATCAAATTGGTCAACTTGATATTGATGGTTTGACTGTTGATGATCCTGGTCAGATAACTGACAAACTGAATAAGTATTTTGCATCTAGATTCACACATGAGGAATTAGGTAGGGAAGTGGAGGACAGAAATTTATTAAACTCTAACAGGGAGCTAAATGATTTTGTAATAACTGAGGGCAAAGTGGAGGAGAAACTGTTGAAGTTAAACATAAGAAAGGCACTTGGGGTTCATGGGTTCTATCCAGTTATATTAAAGGAGGCAGCAAAGGAAGTATGCAAACCCATAGCCATAATTATGAGAGCATTCTTGGACACAGAGGGAGGTTCCCACTGAGTGGAGATGTTAAAATGTATGCCAAATCCACAAAAGGGCATCAAAAAATAACAAAAGATGTTAAAATGTATGCCAAATCCACAAAAGAGTTACACAAGTAATTAGAGTCCAGTTGGTTCAACTTCTGTTCTGGAGAAATAATAGAGTTACTAGTTAAAGAAGCACTGCATGATTATCTAGACAAAACTGCAGTAATAATTCATACACAGCATGGGGTTGTTAAGGGGAAATCTTGTCTGACCAATTTGACTGGATACTATAATGTGGTCACCAAGGAATTGGATGCAAAAAAATTCTGATATCAATTACTTAGATTTCAAGAAAGCTTTTGATACTGTTGCATATTGAAGACTGCTGTACAAATTGTAGTGGTACAGCATTAAGGGTAAGTTGCTACAATGGATAGAGGGATGGCCGAGTGGAAGACAACAGAGAGTGGTTATCAATGGACACTGCTCTTCACAGACTAATGTTTTGGTTATTCATCAATAATATTGATTAGGATTAGCACTAGTACAGGCATATGATGCAAGAAAGCAAGCTTACACAGCATCAGCCAAAAAAAAAAAAAAAAAAAAAAAAAAAAAAACCCAAAAAAAAAACATTTCCCATTTGTTCCAAATGTTTGTCCGGTTCTGCATTGAATTTATTTAAGCTATCAATTTCCACAATGACAGAGGGAAGTTTGTTGCAGCAATCAACTACCCGCTGTCTAAATGCAAATTTCCACACATCTTTCCTCAGTATCGACATCAATTTCGAAATCTGTCTTTCCTCACTTTCAGTTTATGACCTCGCTGGTTTGTAATCTGAGCAAGAGGAGGAATCCCATCAGCATCAAGCTGCTCAATCCATTCAAGGCTTTATATACCTCAATCAGATCCCCTCAGTGCCTAGTCTCCAGACACTGCAATTTGCAGAACTTAAGCCTTTCTTCATAAGTTCACCCCTTTGTTCCCCTCACCAGTCTTCTTGCCCTTCTCTATACTCCTTCTAGGAACTCTACATCCTTCCTAAAATAAGGTTTTCAGACCTGTACAGTGCTCAAGGAGTATTCTGACCATTGCCTTATATAAGGAAAAAATAACCTCCTTATCCCTGCTCGCAAAATTCCTGTATATCATTGAAAAAACATTATGACCTACTCTGACAGCCTGTCTGCGCTGCTCAGAAAACTTCATATCTGACTGCACGATTACTCCCAGGTCTCTTTCAATCTCCACTACCCTGAGTGTAACACCACCCAGTTGGTATGTTACTCTGTGGTTACTGCTACCCATATGTAGTACTTTGCATTTGTCAATGTTAAATTTCAGTTGCCACTTCTCAACGCATTTGCAAACTTTTCCAAATCCTACTACAGCAGAATACTCTCATTACAGTTATTAACAACCCTGCCAACCTTTGTATCATCTGCAAACTTTGACATTAAGCTTGATATACCTTAATATCTATTTTAATAAATAGATATTAAATTTTGATAAATATACAAAACAACAATGAGCCCCACACTGAACCCTGGGGAACATCACTAATTGCATTAGTCCATGAAGAGCAGTGTCCATTGATTACCATTTTCTGTCTTCTCCCATTCAACCACCATTTTATCCATTGTAGCAACTCCCCTTAATGCCATACTGCTCCAATTTTTACATTAATCTTCCATGTTAATGACCTTCTTCCATTGACTGGAAATCCTATCCATAGTTTTGCTGATGATAGCACACTGCACGCCACTTTCCATTTTGAGAAACCTTGCCCTGCTCAATCAGCTTCAACTTCTCGAATATCTGCTACCAATTCTTTAAATGCCGATCTCCAGGTAATTCTCTAGTGGGACAAAGACAACTTAGTTGATTTCAACCCTTCTAAAACTCAGTCTTGTCTTATATATCGCAAAAAGGATTCTTCTACTCCTATGCTTATCTTTAGTGACACTCCGATTTCTAGGAAAAATGATATATCTCTTTTGGGGATTACTCTCTTCTAATCTCTCCTGGCACAAGCACATTACAAATATTGCTTCCTCTGTATCTAAAAATCTTGGTTTTCTCTTTCACTCTCGGCATTACTTTTCTTCCAAACAGTGTTCCCTCTATACAAATCGCAAATCCGCCCTACCGTGGAATATTGTTCCCACATCTAGGGTGGTGTCCCCGAAACCTCTCTCAGACTTCTAGATTCCATTCAGAGGAGGGTAGTTAGGTTAATTAATGACTCCTCTCAACAGAATCTCTCCAGTCTCTGTCTCATAAACTTACTGTTTCTGCTGCATGCCTTTTCTACAGATACTTCCATGGGCACTGTTCTTCTGAACTGGCTTCTAAAATTCCCACTCTCTCTTTCAAAATAGTCCAAACATGCTGCTACCAGGCAACATCCATTTACTGTCCAACTTCAAACTCACAGAACCAACTTTTCATCTTCCTCATTTATTTATTCAATTGCCATTTTCTGGAACAATCTTCCTATGTTTTTCCTGAAAATTACAGTCTACAGAAGTTCAAGTCTAATGTCAACAAATATCTTCTTTCGTCTTCTCAACATTCAACCCAAGCACAGAACTAAGTACTATAGGCTCTAATACTTCTCATATTTGGGGTTTTAATAAAAAAAAAAAAAAAAAAAAAGTCAAACACTTTGCTGAAATCCAAGTATATGACATCAAAATTATTTTTTCATCCAGTTCGTTTGTGATCATGTCATAATATCTAATCATACAACTTTTTATTAACAAACCAATGCTGTATCTGAATTATTACTGCAGTCTTGTGTAGATGATCCTGCAATGCTTCTTTAACCAGTGAATCCGTAATGCAGGTATAGGGTTGTTAACAACAGTAAAGACAATATGCTACTACAACAGGATCTAGATAAATTGGGCAAATGGGCTGAGAAGTGGCAACTGAAGTTGAACAGTGACAAATGCTAAGTACTGCATATGGATACCAGTAACACAAGAGAAACGTACTAACTGTGTGGTACTACACTCAGGAAGTGGAAAGTGAAAAAGATCTGGGGGTAATTGTGCAGTCAGATATGAAGTTCACTGAGCAGTGCAGATGGGATTCCAGAGAAAGTCATGGCGTCTTTTCAATGATATATAGGAATTTTACTAGCAGGGTCAAGGATGTGATTATCCCATTATACAAGGCAATGGTTAGGACACACATACAGTACTGTGCACAGGTCTGGAGATCTCATTTTAAGAATGATGTAGAGTTGCTAGAACGAGTACAAAGAAAGGCGACAAGATCTGTGAGGGGAACAAAGGGGTGCTCTTAACAAGAAAGGCTTAAGTTCTGCAATCGCAGCACCTAGAGACAAGGACGTGCCAGGTGATCTCATTGAGGTTTATAAAGCCTTGAACAGGTTGAGCAAGCTGAATGCTGATGGGATTCTTCCACTTGCTCAAATTATGAACCTGAGGGGACATAAATCAAAATTGAGGAAAGACAGTTGTAGAACAGATGTGCAGAAATTTGCCTTTAGCCAGTGGGTAGTTGATTGCTGGAACAGACGTGTATCACTTGTTGTGGAAGTTGATAGCTTAAATAAATTTAAGGCTGAGCTAGACAGGCATTTGAAGTGAATGGATAGGTGAAATAGGAGGGGTGTTTTTTTTTTTTTTTTTTTTCCGGCTTATGCTGCATAAGCTTGCTTTCTCACATGAACTAATATGTACCATCAACTAGTATGCCTCAACTAATGCTAAATCTTTAGGTAAGGACTCCAATGTCTTGCTTGAAATCATTTTTTACTTACTAGATGTGATTTCTTGATCACTGCTGATCAAGATCATGTGCCACAGGCTTTCAAATCACATTTCTACTGCTGATTTTTGATTTATTTTCAATTTACACCATTGCTTCCTTAAAAACTCTCAATACTGTTCTTTCTGAAACACCAAAAAAATTCAGCTACTTCTTTAACAGGATGACATCCTTTAGACTTGCCAAATGCTATCACTCCTTTCTGCCACTTGCTAACATCTTTTTTGTGCCCCATCTTTTGAGCGAGAAACTGTTGCTTCTTCAACCACAGCTGGTATGCTGAAATAGTGAAAATGGGTTAACTTATTACTTTAATTTCAACTGTAAGTAAATGAGCATAGAAGATATGTTTGTTCAATCTGCTATATGCTATACATGAATAGCATAAGAAAATATATATAAATACATATGCAACTATATATAAATACCACAAGCAACAATTTTTTTTATCCAGTGTATATATGTATAAACTGGACAAAACAAATTACAGTAAAAATATAAAACCGACGTTCATATATTCTGAACCCACGTTCGTAACTGTACATTCTGAATAATCATTTAGTTTTCAGCTTTTGGTGGTAAATGTAAAGCTCAGGTGCCATAAATTAAATTTATACATTAACTACTATCATTTGTCAACCACTGTTGTTACTGAAATTCAAGCTCGGAGCTCTATTTAATAATAAAAGTGATGCACTTGAAATAATATAACACAGGATGCAATCCCAACTTTTTAAAATTGTACAAACTATACTATCAATTAAGAATCATAAGAATGGGATTTTATAATTTATACTTTAATGTATAAATGCACACTTCTATACCAGAAATGAGCACACTCTTGCAAAGTAAGAGTTACTTCCCTATAAGCCAAACTCTGCTGTCAATTTTTTTTTTTTTTTTTTTTTTTCACTTAATTTAGGTGTAAATCATGAGTTGTATCTCAGCAATTCTCTTGCCTCCTGCCCTTAAGTTGGTATTGATGTAACTTTCTTTGAAGTTACATCAATACCAACTTAAGGGCAGGAGGTATTGATGTAACTTTCTTTGAAGTTTCTATGTAGTGCTGGCAATTATAATTAATAATTATCATTTACCCAATTCTATAATTTGATGTGATAGCTTAGAGATCAACCCAAAATCACCCAAAGTCAACCCAATTTACTTGTGCATATGTCCGTTCTGATATTCCTTGTCAGAGACTTGGCAATTTGGAATCTCCACTCGTTGATCTTCTCTGGCTTAAAATCTCTCTACCTCATTGTGTCAAATACATCTGTTGTCTCTAACGTTCTCCCAACTCCATTAATCACTTGGAGCTCTTTGACTTCCTCTCTTTGCAACTTGACTTTCTCCAGTCCAACTTTCCTAACAGTGAGGTAATTTCCCTTGGTGATTTTAATGTTCACAACTCCAGCTGGCTTCCATTTTCTAGTCACACCGACCCAGCTGGTCGAGATGCTGAGGCATTTGCAATTACTAATGACCTTGCACAGATTGTTCATTTACCTAAAAGAATACTGGACAATCCTAATCATACAGCCAATATGCTTGATCTTTTTCTCACAAACAACCCTTCTAAGTACAAGGTCGAAGTGAGAGGTCTTTTAGGCACTTCAGATCACAACTTGGTGATTGTCTCTTCTCCAATGGAACCTTTATCTCATGGCTATCCCCAACCTCGTGTTGTTTGGCATTACAAGAATGCAAAATGGGATGACCTGCGAGACTTCTTTTCTTTGGTCGGATTACTGTTTCAAAACTTCTGATGACAACGTTTCCTCAGATCATGTCAGTGAAATTATTCTTGCAGGAATGGAATCCTTTATCCCACACTTCACTTTAAAATCTCGTTCTTTATCTAAACCTTGGTTTTCCAATAAATGTGCTAAGGCTGTTCAAGAGAAGAATGTTGCATATCGTAATTGGCTTTAGCATTAGCATTAGTAGAGGCATTTGATGCAAGAAAGCAAGCTTATGCAGCATCAGCCAAAAAAAAAAAATAATAAATAATAAATAAATAAAAAATAACAACTTCCACTTCACCCCTCTGTTCGTTCGAAATACCTGTCCAGCTGAGCCTTAAACTTATTTAGGCTATCAACTTCCACGACAAGCGATGGAAGTCTGTTCCACCAACCAACCACCCGCTGGCTAAAGGCAAATTTCCTCACGTCTATCCTACATCCATCTTTCCTCAAATTGAATTTATGCCCTCTCAGGTGATTATTCTGAGCAAGAGGAAGAATCCCATCAGCATTGAGCAGACTCAAACCATTCAAAGCTTTAAACACCTCTATCGGATCACCTCGCTGGTGGCTAGTCTCCAGACACTGTATTTTGCAAAACTTAAGCCTTTCTTCATAAGAGCACCTCTTTGTTCCCTTTGTTGCCCTTCTCTGTACTCCTTCCAGCATCTCTACATCCTTCTTGAAATGAGGCCTCCAGACCTGTATACAGTACTCTAGGTGTGGCCTGACCATTGCCTTATAGAAGGGAATAATCACCTCCTTATCCCTGCTAGAAAAATAACTATATATCATCGACAATACACCATGAGCTACTCTTGCAGCCCATCTGCACTTCTCAGAAAACTTCATATTTGCCTGCACAACCACCCCCCCCAGGTCCCTTTCATTCTCTACTACTGTCAGTGTAGTACCACAGAGTTGATATGTTGCTCTGGGGTTGCTGTTTTCTATATGGAGTACTTTACATTTGTCAATGTTAAACTTCATTTGCCACCTCTCAGCCCATCTGCTCAACCTTTCCAGATCCTGTTGCAGTAGCATAGTGTCAGTAGTGTCCTTGACAACCCTGCCAACCTTCGTATCGTCTGCAAACTTGGACATTATACTTGATATACCATCATCAATATCATTTATAAATACAGAAAACAATAATGGACCCAATACTGAACCCTGAGGGACTCCACTAATAACATTAGTCCACGATGAGCAGTGTCCATTGATTACCACTCTGTCTTCTCCCCCTCAACCACTCCTTTATCCATAGGAGCAATTTGCCTCCAATGCCCACTGCTCAAATTTGTGCAGCAGTCTTCAAGGTGCAACAGTATCGAAAGCCTTTCTAAGATCCAAGTATATAATATCAAAGTTATTCCCTGCATCCAGTTCTTTTGTGACTGCATCATAGTATCCAATCAAATTGGTCAGGCAAGACTTCCCCTTAACAAAACCATGCTGTGTCTGAGCTATAACTGAAGTCTTGTCTAGATGATCCTGCAGTGCTTCTTTAACCAGTGCCTCCATTAATTTTCCGGGAACAGAATTTAAACTAACAGGTCTATAATTACTCGTGTCGCCCTTTGATCCTCCTTTGTGAATTGGGGTCACATTTGCACATCTCCAGTCCATGGGTACCTCCCCTGAGTCCAAGGAAGCTCTCATAATTATGGCTAAGGGTTTGCTTACTTCCTTTGCTGCCTCCATTAATATAACTGGATAGATCCCATCCACCCCAGATGCCTTTCTTGTATTTATCTTCAACAATTTCTCCTCCACTTTACTCTCAGTTATTACAAGATTCTCTAGCTTACTGCCAGAGTTGAATACACCTCTGGCATTCCCCTCACTGAATAACTCCTCATGTGTGAATCGATGCAAAATATTCATTTAGTTTGTTAGCTACCTGAGCAGAATCATCAACAGTTGATCCATCGATATCAAGTGGACCAATCTGATTCATCCTCTTCCTTCTAGAGTTTACATAAGTAAAGAACTCTTTGCTGTTTTTCTTTGCATCCCTTTCCAAAGATTTCTCGTAATCTACCTTCGCCAGCCTAACCTTCTTTGTAACTTGGTTACAGATCAACTTGTATCTATCATAGGCTTCTGTGTCACGTGTTAATTTGTATGTATCCCATGCATTTTTCTTCTCTGCCATATGTCTCATTAGTTCATCTGACATCCACTTAGGACTAAACCTTGAAAAATATTTCTTAGTTGGTATGTAAAGCCTAGTAGCTTCCAAGATAAGTTCTTTGAATGCTTCCCATTTTGAATTTGCTGTTGGTAACATCATCAGTTGGTCCCACTGTATGGAATTTAAATACTGTCTTAGTCCATCGTAGTCGCCTTTACGAAAGCAATAACCCTTACCTTTGCCCCTAATGGTAGTTACCTCTTTGAGTAAATCCCACTTCAGCACACTGTGATCACTGCCACCTAGAGGTTCATTTACCTGCAGATTCTTAATGCATGAAGAATCACTACTGATAATCAAATCAAGAGTATCACTCCCTCTAGTTGCCTGCCGAACATGCTGATTTAGAAAACAATCATCCAATAAATCCACAAAAGCCTTGCTAGTCTGTGTGTGACTAGTCCCCAAATTCCAGTCAATATCTGGGAAATTAAAATCCCCCATTATAAGACTCTCTGATTTACTGGCCCACTCTATTTCCCTGTACAGTTTTTGATTATACTCATCAGAGTCATTAGGCCTATAGCACACTCCTTCTCTCAATTTTGATCTCCCAATGCTTATGTCACACCAAACTGACTCGACACTGCACTGTCCAGCAATGTCGACTGGCTTCACTTCCTTGGATTTTATGCATTTCTTAATTAATAGCATAACCCCTCCTCCCTCCCTATCCTGTCTATTCTTTCTGTAGACATTGTACTCCCCAAATTCCAGTTCTGCATTCCTTATATGTGTGTGACACCACGTCTCTGAAATCCCCACAATATCTGAGTTTGATGTTTTGAGCAATGCCTCAAATTCATCAAATTTATTTACTAAACTCCTAGCATTGGTGTACACACAAGTATACATGCACCTGTTCTTTTTCTTAGCTACCCTAACACAACCCATGTTTACTTGGACCCCAATGATTCCCAGCAGTCTCTGAAGTATCCTGCATCTTATTTTCCAGGCTGCGGCTCATTCCAATAGAAGAAGTGCAAGAATCACTTCCACCTCTGCCAGTCTGTTAATCTATTAGTCCTTGTATCCCCCCAATATAGCAGTTTTCCGACCCACCTAACACTGCCTCGGCTTGTTTTTATTCTTCAGTTTCATTTTCTGCCTACACCAAAGCTCGCAACAATTGTAAAGCAGTTATTAATCAGTCCAAACTAGAGTTTGAACAGGATAAGAGTACAAAACTTGCTTCTTGCCCTAATGGTAGCCGAGCATTCTGGTCTCTTGCCAAAGCTATTGGCCGCAACTTTTGGCCATCTCTGCTCCCACCTCTATCCAAACCAGATGGTTCTGTTGTCACTTCAGCCAAGGATAAAGCTGACCTGCTAGCATCCCATTTTTCTTCCAGCTCATGTATTAATGATCTTGGTAAAACACCTCCCACCATTCCCAACATGCTCCATCCAATGCCTCCTGTGGTCTTCTGTCAAAAGGATGTCAGAAGGATATTGACAAATCTTGATGCTAAGGAAGCTCCACGTCCCAATGGTATTTCTCCAATTGCACTCAAAACCTGTGCTCCTAAACTTACTCCTATTCTTGCTGCCTTTTTTTCACTTTCTTATTTCAAAGGTGTTTTTCCTTCTGCTTGGAAATTTGCTCATATCCAGCCAGTTCCTAAAAAGGGTGACAAATCCTCCCATCCAATTATCGTCCCATTGCAATTACTTCTACTCTTTCTAAAGTAATGGAGAAATCAATTAACCGCCAACTTTTAAACTACCTAGAAACCTTCTATCTGATCAACGATCGCCAGTATGGATTCCGTCAGTGTTGATCCACTGGTGATATTCTGGCTTATGTTACTCATTTATGGACTAATTCAATGGAAAGGTTTGGTGAAACACAAGTAGTTGCTCTTAACATCTCAAAGGCTTTCGATCATGTTTGGCATAAAGGTATTCTAAACAAGCTTCCATCTCATGGTTTGCCAACTGTTTTTAGTAATTGGTTACCCAGTTTTCTCTCTGGTCGCTCACTGAGGGTGATGGTAGATGACTCTTTGTCTTCTAACTTGTCCACTAATGTTGGTGTCACCCAAGGTTCAGTTCTTTCACCCACTCTTTTCCTCTTGTATATTAATGACCTTCTTCCATTGACTGGAAATCCTATCCATAGTTTTGCCGATGATAGCACATTGCATTCCACTATTCATTTTGAGAAACCTTGTCCTGCTCAATCAGCTTCAACTTATCAAAAATCTGCTACCAATTCCTTAAATGCCGATCTTCAGGTAATTCTCCAGTGGGGCAAAGACAACTTAGTTGATTCTCCAGTGGGGCAAAGGTAATTCTCCAGTGGGGAAAAGACAACTTAGTTGATTTCAACCCTTCTAAAACTCAGTCTATGCTCCTATGCTTATTTTTAGTGACACTCCGATTTCTAGGCAAAATGATATATCTCTTTTGGGGGTAACCCTGACTTCTAATCTCTCTTGGCACAAACACATTACAAATATTGCTTCCTCTGCATCTAAAAAACTTGTCTTCTCTTTTGCTCTCGGCATTACTTTTCTTCCAAACAGCTGCTCACTCTGTATAAATTGCAAATCCACCCTGCCATGGAATATTGTTCCCACATCTGGGGTGGTACCCCCAAAACCTCTCTCAGGATTCTTGATTCAATTCAGAAGAGGGCAGTTAGGTTAATTAATGATTCATCTCTAACAGAGTCTCTACACTCGCTGTCTCATAGACGTACTGTTTCTGCTGCATGCCTCTTTTCAGATACTTCCATGGGCAATGTTCTTCTGAATTGGCTTCTATAATTCCCGCTCACTCTTTCAAAACAGTCTGCATACCTGCCACCACCAGCCAATATCCATTTACTGTCCAACTTCAAACTCACAGAACCAACTTTTCATCTTCCTCGTTTATTCATTCAACTGCCCTTTTCTGGAATAACCTTCCGTCATACGTATTTCCTGAAAATTACAGTCTACAGAAGTTCGAGTCCAATGTCAACAAATATCTTCTTTCGTTTTCTCAATCTGATGTTAAGTGGACCAATCTGAATCAGATTGGTCCACTTGATATCGATGGGTCAACTGTTGATGATCCTGCTCAGCTAGCTAACAAACTGAATGAATAGCACTAGCATTAGTAGAGGCATATGATGCAAGAAAGCAAGCTTATTCAGCATCAGCCAAAAAAAAAAAAAAAAAAAAAAAAACCACCACTACTCCCATTTCACCCCTCCGTTGGTTCGAAATACCTGTCCAGCTGAGCCTTAAATTTATTTAGGCTATCGACTTCAACAACAAGCGATGGGAGTCTATTCCACAAACCAACTGCCCGCTGGCTAAAGGCAAATTTCCGCACATCTATCCGACATCCGTCCTTCCTCAATTTGAATTTATGCCCTCTCAGGTGATTATTCTGAGCAAGAGGAAGAATCCCATCGGCATTGAGCATGCTCAAGCCATTCAAAGCCTTATACACCTCTATCAGATCACCTCGCCGATGCCTAGTCCCCAGGCTCTGTAATTTGCAAAACTTAAGCCTATCTCCGTAAGAGCAACCCCTTGCTCCATTCACCAATCTTGTTGCCCTTCTCTGTACTCGTTCGAGCAGCTCTACATCCTTCTTGAAATGAGGCCTCCAGACCTGTATACAGTACTCAAGGTGTGGCCTGACCAATGCCTTATACAAGGGAATAATCACATCCTTATCCCTGCTAGAAAAATTCCTGTATATCATTGACAAGACACCATGAGCTACTCTTGCAGCTCGTCTGCACTGCTCAGAGAACTTCATATCTGCCTGCACAATTACCCCCAGGTCCTTTTCATTTTCTACCACTGTCAGCGTAGTACCACAGAGTTGATACGTTGATCTGGGGTTACTGTTTCCCATATGTAGTACTTTACATTTGTCAAAGTTAAACTTCATTTGCCACCTCTCAGCCCATCTGTTCAACCTTTCCAGTTTTTGCATCGACATTCACACATGAGTAGTTATTCAGCAAGGGGAATGCCAGAGGTGTATTCAACTCTGGCAGTAAGCTAGAGAATCTTGTAATAACCGAGAGTAAAGTGGAGGAGAAATTGTTGAAGAAAAATACAAGAAAGGTACCTGGGGTGGATGGGATCTATCCAGTTATATTAAAGGAGGCAGCAAAGGAAGTATGCAAACGCTTAGTCATAATTATGAGAGCTTCCTTGGACTCAGGAGAAGTACCCATGGAGATGGGTACTTCTCTGAGTACCCATCTCCATGGGTACGTGCAAATGTGCCCCATTCACAAAGATGTGCAAATGTGCCCCAATTCACAAAGGAGGATCAAAGGGCGACACAAGTAATTATAGACCTGTTAGTTTAACTTCTGTTCCTGGAAAATTAATGGAGGTACTGGTTAAAGAAGCACTGCAGGATCATCCAGACAAAACTTCAGTTATAGCTCAGACACAGCATGGTTTTGTTAAGGGGAAGTCTTGCCTGACCAATTTGATTGGATATTATATGAAACCACAAAAGAACTGAATGCAGGGAATAACTTTGATATTATATACTTGGATCTTAGAAAGGCTTTTGATACTGTTGCACATGGAAGACTGCTGCACAAATTTGAGCAGTGTGGCATTGGAGGCAAATTGCTGCTATGGATAAAGGGGTGGTTGAGGGTGAGAAGATAAAAGAGTGGTAATCAATGGACACTGCCCATCGTGGACTAATGTTATTAGTGGAGTCCCTCAGGGTTCAGTATTGGGTCCGTTCTTGTTTTCTGTATTTATAAATGATATTGATGATGGTATATCAAGCTTAATGTCCAAGTTTGCAGACGATACAAAGGTTGGCAGGGTTGTCAAGGACACTATTGACACTATGCTACTGCAATAGGATCTGGAAAGGTTGAGCAGATGGGCTGAGACGTGGCAAATGAAGTTTAACATTGACAAATGTTAAGTACTACATATGGGAAACAGCAACCCCAGAGCAACGTATCAACTCTGTGGTACTACACTGACTGTAGTAGAGAATGAAAGGGACCTGGGAGTGGTTGTGCAGGCAGATATGAAGCTTTCTGAGCAGTGCAGACGGGCTGCAAGAGTAGCTCATGGTGTATTGTCGATGATATATAGGAATTTTTCCAGCAAGGATAAGGAGGTGATTATTCCCTTGTATAAGGCAATGGTCAGACCACACCTAGAGTACTGTATACAGGTCTGGAGGCCTCATTTCAAGAAATATGTAGAGATGCTGGAACGAGTACAGAGAAGGGCAACAAGATTAGTGAATGGAAGAAAGGGGTGCTCTTACGAAGAAAGGCTTAAGTTTTGCAAGTTACAGTGTCTGGAGACTATGCACCAGCGAGGTGATCTGATAGAGGTGTATAAAGCCTTGAATGGTTTGAGCATGCTCAATGCTGATGGGATTCTTCCTCTTGCTCAGAATAATCACCTGAGAGGGCATAAATTCAAATTGAGAAAAGACAGATGTAGGAAAGACGTGAGTAAATTTGCCTTTAGCCGCTATTGGTTGGTGGAATAGACTTCCATCCCTTGTCGTGGAAGTTGATAGCGTAAATAAGTTTAAGGCTCAGCTGGACAGGTATTTTGAACGAACAGAGGGGTAAAGTGGAAGTGGTTATTTTTTATTTATTTTTTTTTTTTTTTCGCTGATGCTGCATAAGCTTGCTTTCTTGCATCAAAAGCCTCTACTAATGCTAATCTCCAACCCAAGCACGGTACTAAGTACTATAGGTTCTAACACCTCTCGTGTTTGGGGTTTACATAAAAAAAAAAAAAAAATCCTTTCGTAGCTTATTTGAACTGTAATCAACGTTTTTCTCATCCCTGCTTTCTAAATTAGAAAATTCTTTTAATTTAAGGTATAATACAAACAGAGAAACAGTAAATTAGCCAAATTTATAATAGTGGCATCATTTCATTACATCTCCTTTCACATCTTGTATCTCCGCATTTCTCTTGACGCTTTCCCTTAAGTTCTTACTGATGTGGCTTTCTTTAAGATTTCTATTCAGTGCTGAGTATTTTTTTTTTTTTTTTTTTTTTTTATGTGAACCCCAAACACGAGAGGTATTAGGACCTATAGTACTTAGTACCGTGCTTGGGTTTGAGGTTAAGAAGACGAAAGAAGATATTTGTTGACATTGGACTTGAACTTCTGTAGATTGTAATTTTCAGGAAATACGTATGAAGGAAGGTTATTAAAGAAAACGGCAGTTGAATGAATAAATGAGGAAGATGAAAAGTTGGTTCTGTGGGTTTGAAGTTGGACAGTAAATGGATGTTGGCTGGTGGCGGCACGTGTTCGGACTGTTTTGAAAGAGAGAGCAGGAATTATAGAAGCCAATTCAGAAGAACAGTGCCCAGGGAAGTATCTGTAGAAGAGGCTTGCAGCAGAAACAGTGCGTCTATGAGACAGCGAGTGGAGAGACTCTGTTAGAGATGAATCATTAATTAACCTAACTGCCCTCTTCTGAATGGAATCAAGAAGCCTGAGAGAGAGGTTTTGGGGGCACCACCCCAGATGTGGGAACAATATTCCATTGTAGGGCGGATTTGCGATTTATACAGAGTGAGCAGCTGTTTGGAAGAAAAGTAACGCCGAGAGCGAAAGAGAAAACCAAGTTTTTTAGATGCAGAGGAAGCAATATTTGTAATGTGCTTGTGCCAAGAGAGATTAGAAGTCAGGGTAATCCCCAAAAGAGATATATCATTTTTCCTAGAAATCGGAGTGTCACTAAAGATAAGCATAGGAGTAGAAGAATCCTTTTTGCGATATATAAGACAAGACTGAGTTTTAGAAGGGTTGAAATCAACTAAGTTGTCTTTGCCCCACTGGAGAATTACCTGAAGATCAGCATTTAAGGAATTGGTAGCAGATTTTCGAGAAGTTGAAGCTGATTGAGCAGGACAAGGTTTCTCAAAATGGAAAGTTGAATGCAATGTGCTATCATCAGCAAAACTATGGATAGGATTTCCAGTCAATGGAAGAAGGTCATTGATATACAAGAGGAAAAGAGTGGGGGAAAGAACTGAACCTTGGGGGACACCGGCATTAGTAGAGAAGTTGGAAGACAGAGAGCCATCTACCATCACCCTCAGTGAGCGATCAGAGAGAAAACTGGATAACCAATTACTAAAAACAGTTGGCAAACCATAAGATGGAAGCTTGTTTAGAAGACCTTTATGCCAAACACGATCAAAAGCCTTTGAGATGTCAAGAGCAACTACTTGTGTTTCACCGAACCTTTCCATTGAATTAGTCCATAAATGGGTAACATAAGCCAGAATATCTCCAGTGGATCGACACTGACGGAATCCATACTGGTGATTGTTGATCAGATGGAAGGTTTCTAGGTAGTTTAAGAGTTGGCGGTTAATTGATTTCTCCATTACTTTAGAAAGAGTAGAAGTAATTGCAATGGGACGATAATTGGACGGGAGGGATTTCTCACCCTTTTTAGGAACTGGCTGGATATGAGCAAATTTCCAAGCAGAAGGAAAAACACCTTTGGAATAAGAAAGTGAAAAAAGGCGGCAAAGAATAGGAGTAAGTTCAGGAGCACAGGTTTTGAGAACAAGAGGAGAAATACCATCAGGACCTGGAGCTTTCTTAGCATCAAGATTCATCAAAATCCTTCTGATATCCTTTTGACGGAAGACCACAGGAGGCATTGAATGCATTAGCATTAGCATTAGTAGAGGCATTTGATGCACGAAAGCAAGCTTATGCAGCATCAGCCAAAAAAAAAAAAAAAAAACCCCACTTCCACGTCACCCCTCTGTTCGTTCAAAATACCTGTCCAGCTGAGCCTTAAACTTATTTAGGCTATCAACCTCCACCACAAGGGATGGCAGTCTGTTCCACCAACCAACCACCCGCTGGCTAAAGGCAAATTTCCGCACGTCTATCCTACATCTGTCTTTCCTCAATTTGAATTTATGCCCTCTCAGGTGATTTTTCTGAGCTAGAGGAAGAATCCCATCAGCATTGAGCATGCTTAAACCATTCAAGGCTTTATACACCTCTATCAGATCACCTCGCTGGTGCCTAGTCTCGAGACACTGTAATTTGCAAAACTTAAGCCTTTCTTCGTAAGAGCACCCCTTTGTTCCATTCACTAATCTTGTTGCCCTTCTCTGTACTCGTTCCAGCAGCTCTACATCCTTCTTGAAATGAGGCCTCCAGACCTGTATACAGTACTCTAGGTGTGGCCTGACCATTGCCTTATACAATGGAATAATCACCTCCTTATCCCTGCTGGAAAAATTCCTGTATATCATTGACAATACACCATGAGCTACTCTTGCAGCCCGTCTGCACTGCTCAGAGAACTTCATATCTGCCTGCACAATCACCCCCAAGTCCCTTTCATTCTCTACCACTGTCAGTGTAGTACCACAGAGTTGATACGTTGCTCTGGGGTTGCTGTTTCCCATGTGTAGTACTTTACATTTGTCAATGTTAAACTTCATTTGCCACCTCTCAGCCCATCTGCTCAACCTTTCCAGATCCTGTTGCAGCAGCATAGTGTCAGTAGTGTCCTTGACAACCCTGCCAACCTTTGTATCATCTGCAAACTTGGACATTAAGCTTGATATACCATCATCAATATCATTTATAAATACAGAAAACAATAATGGACCCAACACTGAGCCCTGAGGGACTCTACTAATAACATTAGTCCACGATGAGCAGTGTCCATTGATTACCACTCTCTGTCTTCTCCCCCTCAACCACCCCTTTATCCATAGCAGCAATTTGCCTCCAATGTCACACTGCTCCAATTTGTGTAGCAGTCTTCCATGTGCAACAGTATCAAAAGCCTTTCTAAGATCCAAGTATATAATATCAAAGTTATTCCCTGCATCCAGTTCTTTTGTGACTGCATCATAGTATCCAATCAAGTTTTTCAGGCAAGACTTCCCCTTAACAAAACCATGCTGTGTCTGAGCTATAACTGAAGTCTTGTCTAAATGATCCTGCAGTGCTTCTTTAACCAGTGCCTCCATTAATTTTCCTGGAACAGAAGTTAAGCTCACAGGTCTATAATTACTTGAGTCAGCCTTTGATCCTCCTTTGTGAATTGGGGTCACATTTGCACATTTCCAGTCTATGGGTACCTCCCCTGAGTCCAAGGAAGCTCTCATAATTATGGCTAATGGTTTGCTTACTTCCTTTGCTGCCTCCTTTAATATAACTGGATAGATCCCATCCACCCCGGGTGCCTTTCTTGTGTTTATCTTCAACAGTTTCTCCTCCACTTTACTCTCAGTTATTTCAAGATTCTGTAGCTTACTGCTAGAGTTGAATACACCTCTGGCATTCCCCTTGCTGAATAACTCCTCATGTGTGAATGTCGATGCAAAATATTCATTTAGTTTGTTAGCTACCTGAGCAGGATCATCAACAGTTGACCCATCAATATCAAGTGGACCAATCTGACTCATCCCCTTCCTTCTAGAGTTTACATAAGTAAAGAACTCTTTGCTGTTTTTCTTTGCATCCCTTGCCAAGGATTTCTCGTAATCTGAATTCACCTGCCTAACCTCCTTTGTAACTTGGTTTCATATCAACTTGTATCTATCATAGGCTTCTGTGTCATGTGTTAATTTGTAAGTATCCCATACATTTTTCTTCTCTGCCATATGCCTCATTAGTTCATCTGACATCCATTTTGGCCTAAACCTTGAACAATATTTCTTAGTTGGTATGTAAAGCCTAGTAGCTTCCAAGATAAGTTCTTTGAATGCTTCCCATTTTGAATTTGCTGTTGGTAACATCATCAGTTGGTCCCACTGTATAGAATTTAAATACTGTCTCAGTCCATCGTAGTCGCCTTTACGGAAGCAATAACCCTTCCCTTTACCCCTAATGGTAGTTACCTCTTTCAGTAACTCTCACTTCAGCACACTGTGATCACTGCCACCTAGTGGTTCATTTATCTGCAGATTCTTAATGCATGAAGAATCACTGCTGATAATCAAATCAAGAGTATTACTCCCTCTAGTTACCTCCCGAACATGCTGATGTAGAAAACAATCATCCAATAATTCCACAAAAGCCCTGCTAGTGTGTGAGTAACCAGCCCCCAAATTCCAGTCAATATCTGGGAAATTAAAATCTCCCATTATAAGACTCTCTGATTTACTGGCCCACTCTATTTCCCTGTACAGTTTTTGATTATACTCATCAGAGTCATTAGGCCTATAGCACACTCCTACTCTCAATTTTGATCTCCCAATGCTTATGTCACACCAAACTGATTCAACACTGCACTGTCCAGCGATTGTGACCGGCTTCACTTCCTTGGTTTTTATGTGTTTCTTAACTAATAGCATAACCCCTCCCCCCTTCCTATCCTGTCTATCCTTTCTGTAGACGTTGTACTCCCCAAATTGCAGTTCTGCATCCCTTATATCTGTGTGACACCACGTCTCTGATATCCCTACAATATCTGCCTTTGATGTTTTGAGCAATACCTCAAATTCATCAAATTTATTTACTAAACTCCTAGCATTGGTGTACACGCAAGTATACCTGCACCTGTTTCTATTCTTAGCTACCCGAACACAACCCATGTGTTTACTTGTACCGCAATGGCTCCCAGCAGTCTCTGAAATACCATGCATCTTGTTTTTCAGGCTTCTGCTCATTCTAATAGAAGCAGTGCAAGAATCTCTTTCACCTCTGCCAGTGGCTACTGTCAATCTATTGGTCTTTGTCTCCCCCCAAGCTAGCAGTTTTCCGACCCACCTAACACTGCCTCGATAGCATCAGCAAATATTCTTGCACCCTTTCTATTTAAGTGTATCCCATCCCTGTAGAAGCAATCTCTCCTGTTAACAAGTACAGTCCAGGCTGAAAAAAATTCTACCCCTTGAGCCTTGCACAATCTTTCCAGGGCCGAATTGATCGACAAGGCTCTCATCATATACTCCCTCCTATCGTGTCGGCAGAATTGCAGACACTTTCAAATTCAACCCTAATTCTCGGCTTTTGTTCAACAGTGACCTGTACTTATTAAGTAATTCTGCCGGTCTCCTACACTTAATATTATTAGTGGAGCGTGTTGGGAATGGTGGGAGGTGTTTTACCAAGATCATTAATACATGAGCTGGAAGAAAAATGGGATGCTAGAAGGTCAGCTTTATCCTTGGCTGAAGTGGCAACAGAACCATCTGGTTTGGACAGAGGTGGGAGTAAAGATGGGCAAAAGTTGCGGCCAATAGCTTTGGCAAGAGACCAGAATGCTCGGCTACCATTAGGGCAAGAAGCAAGTTTTCTACTCTTAGCCTGTTCAAACTCTAGTTTGGACTGGTTAATAACTGCTTTACAACTGTTGCGAGCTTTGGTGTAGGCAGAAAATGTAACTGAAGAATTAGAAACAAGCCAATTACGATATGCAACATTCTTCTCTTGGACAGCCTTAGCACATTTATTGGAAAACCAAGGTTTAGATAAAGGACGAGATTTTAAAGTGGAGTGTGGGATAAAGGATTTCATTCCTGCAAGAATAATTTCACTGACACGATCTGAGCAAACGTTGACATCAGAAGTTTTGAAACAGTAAGCCGACCAAGGAAAAGAAAAAAAGAAGTCTCGCAGGTCATCCCATTTTGCATTCTTGTAATGCCAAACAACACGTGGTTGGGAATAGCCATGAGATAAAGGTTCCATTGGAGAAGAGACAATCACCAAGTTGTGATCTGAAGTGCCTAAAGGACCTCTCACTTCGACCGTGTGTACTTAGAAGGGTTGTTTGTGAGAAAAAGATCAAGCGTATTGGCTGTATGATTAGGATTGTCCAGTATTCTTGTAGGTAAATGAACAATCTGTGCTAGGTCATTAGTAATTGCAAAAGCCTCAGCATCTCGACCTGCTGGGTCGGTGTGACTAGAAAACGGAAGCCAGCCGGAGTTGTGAACATTAAAATCACCAAGGAAAATTACTTCGCTGTTAGGAAAGTTGGACTGGAGAAAGTCAAGTTGCAAAGAGAGGAAGTCAAAGAGCTCCAAGTGATTAGTGGAGTTGGGAGAACGGTAGAGACAACAGATGAATTTGACACAATGAGGTAGAGAGATTTTAAGCCAGAGAAGATCAAAGAGAGGAGATTCCAAATTGCCAAGTCTCTGACAGGGAATATCAGAACGGACATATGCACAAGTACCACCTTTGAGGCGAAAGGAATCATACAGCGAATAATTTGGGCATCTGAGATGAGCAGTAGATGAATCAACCGATAACTGAGATTCTGTCAGAAAAAGTACATGGGGTTTGGCAGACTGCAAGTGGAAATGGACATCGTTGCGATTAGAATTGAGACCACGTATATTTGTGAAATGAATTAGGAAGTCCTTGGGAGGTTTAGATCTTTTCGCAGATAAGCTTGCTCTATTAGTTTGACAATTCATGGTGTATTCAATAGTAAGGAAAAGTAGGTGGGACATGCTGTATGAAGTAATGAAATTTTTGGATATGGCGTACATGTGGTAAGAATATACCCAGATCCTTGACATAACGTGGCCTCGACAATGCTCCCCGCATACACACTACTCAGACTCCCTCCAGTCACTATCTGGCAGAGTAGAGGCAGCAAGATTATACACTACCTGATCCGGAAGCTTCCTAGAGAGTTACCAATAGGTTCAGTCCGGTGTACTAACTAGCGGCCGGCCTGCGAACACCGTTTTAGAGCTGTACCCTCGAAATGTAAGGAATATTGGATCTCGCCACGACGTTCATCATAACCTCAAAAGTCATCAATCATACTGCATGATGGAAGAGATAGGGAAAGGTTGACCGGAACTTAGCTCTAGAGACTAAACATGGGTTCCACCATTTCAAGCCTCCAATAAGCAAAGTGGTGGTATTTCACCGGTTGATGAGAGTCATCTACCACCTAGTACTGCCTGGTAACATAGAGGGGCGGCGTTCCTCCATTTGGTGTGGGCGCCACACCTCGACCCCTGCTTACGTTGGTTCACACCTGGGTGGTCACCCACCATGTACTTGTGCATGGAGGTTATACCCAGGATTACTAACAGTCCCACCATCGTGAAGGCGCAAGCAGAGGATTTGGCTGTCACAGACCGTCCGGACTTCGCCGAAATTGGGTCCACTTGACTTGAGTGTCACCCGAATATCAGTTTCATCAGCGTTTTAGACTCCCAGATAGCAAGTATAGCTTGTCTGGCATATCTGAGAGAATGTCTGTGACAACCTCAAGGACCAAATATAACTAATATAACATTACATTAAAAATAATTAAATGCTATAATGAACGAACCTGTTATTTCAAAACATTTAATTTGCATATTGCTATATAGAAGTTAACTAAACGTTAAAGAATGGTGAAACAGAATATAAACAGTTAACAAGACATACCTGAGTTGCTAATTCTGTAATTGGGAAGTTTACATAAAGAGCATAACTGCATTCAGGATCTAAAATTACATGAAGTTGTGTGGCCTCACTTTCTGTTGAAAACTGGGGTACATGAATCCTTGCTGTGAGTTGTGTTATTGCTCCTAAAGAAGTTCTAATAAAAAATTATTCTTAATATTTTCATATGTGGGCACTTTGATTAAGATATATTCCTATCTTTAAAAAATGTGTTTTACTGCATGTCTGATTTAAAATAAGAGTATTTTATCATGATAAAACTGAGTTAAAATCATAAAGATTATAAAATCAGGATATAATTATTCTGTAATACTAAAAGAGACCAATAGGCAGCTTAGTTATGAATCCCCATTAGTTATGAATGCCAAACTGATTCATTTCATTTATCTGCCAATTTCAATACAAATTTCAATAACTTTTTCAATAATTTTTTGAAATTTTTTTGACCGATGAAGAAGCTGACTCAGCGGCTTCTTCATGCCACAGGCTACCAACTACCACAGTTTTATGGGTTACCAAAAATCCATAAGCCAAGTGTTCCTCTCCAGCCCACAGTGTCCTGATGAAATGTACCTACATATGAACTATCCAAATATATTGCATGACTCCTCATACCTCTTGTAAGAAATACCACCCACACTGTCACTAAAAGCAACGACTTCATTCACCTTATTAAAGAGTTCTCGATTTCTGACAATGCTGTTATGGCATCATTTGATGCAGTTTCGCTATTTACATCAATCCCTATCCAACAGGCCGTAAACTGCACCAAGAGGCTCCTAGAGAGTGACCCAAACCTTCCTAACAGAACATCACTGTCCACTGACAACATTTGTACTGCCCTCAAACTGTGCTTGTCAAGCAGCGTCTTTACCTTTGAGGATTCCGTATACCAGCAGATACGTGGCACTGCCATGGGTGCCCCTGTTAGTTCCATTGTGGCCAACAACGGCATGGAAAAATTGGAAGAACAGATATTCCTGAACCCACCAGTACTTGCAGATACATTTAACATTAGCATTAGAAGAGGCATATGATGCAAGAAAGCAAGCTTATGCAGCATCAGCAAAAAAAAAAAAAAAAAAAAAACTTCCACTTCACCCCTCCGTTCGTTCAAAATACCTGTCCAGCTGAGCCTTAAATTTATTTAAGCTATCAACTTCTACAACAAGGGAAGGAAGTCTGTTCCACCAACCAACTACCCGCTGGCTAAAGGCAAATTTCCGCATATCTATCCTACATCTGTCTTTCCTCGATTTGAATTTATGCCCTCTCAGGTGATTATTCTGAGTAAGAGGAAGAATCCCATCAGCACTGAGCATGCTCAAACCATTCAAGGCTTTATACACCTCTATCAGATCACCTCGCTGGTGCCTAGTCTCCAGACACTGTAATTTGCAAAACTTAAGCCTTTCTTCATAAGAGCAACCCCTTGTTCCATTCACTAAGCTTGTTGCCCTTCTCTGTACTCGTTCCAGCAGCTCTACATCCTTCTTGAAATGAGGCCTCCAGACCTGTATACAGTACTCAAGGTGTGGCCTGACCATTGCCTTATACAAGGGAATAATCACCTCCTTATCCCTGCTAGAAAAATTCCTGTATATCACTGATAAGACACCATGAGCTACTCTTGAAGCCCGTCTGCACTGCTCAGAGAACTTCATATCTGCCTGCACAATTACCCCCAGGTACTTTTCATTCTCTACCACTGCCAGTGTAGTACCACAGAGTTGATATGTTGCTCTGGTGTTACTGTTTCTCATATGTACATTTGTCAATGTTAAACTTCATTTGCCACCTCTCACAGCCCATCTGCTCAACCTTTCCAGATCCTGTTGCAGCAGCATAGTGTCAGTAGTGTCCTTGACAACCCTGCCAACCTTTGTATCATCTGCAAACTTGGACATTAAGCTTGATATACCATCATCAATATTATTCATAAATACAGAAAACAATAACGGACCCAATACTGAACCCTGAGGGACTCCACTAATAACATTAGTGGAGTCCCTCTGGGTTCAGTATTGGGTCCTTCATGGGAGAAGACAGAGTGGGAGAAGACAGAGTGGTAATCCATTGATTACCACTCTGTCTTCTCCCCCTCAACCACCCCTTTATCCATAGCAGGAGCAATTTGCCTCCAATGCCACACTGCTCCAATTTGTGCAGCAGTCTTACATGTGCAACAGTATCAAAAGCCTTTCTAAGATCCAAGTATATAATATCAAAGTTATTCCATGCATCCAGTTCTTTTTGTGACTGCATCATAGTATCCAATCAAATTGGTGAGGCAAGACTTCCGTTTAACAAAACCATGCTGCGTCCGAGCTATAACTGAAGTCTTGTCTAGATGATCCTGCAGTGCTTCTTTAATCAGTGCCTCCATTAATTTTCCTGGAACAGAAGTTAAACTCACAGGTCTATAATTACTTGTGTCAGCCTTTGAATCTCCTTTGTTTGTTATTTGGTTTTTTTAGGAGCATTAACAACTAAGGCCATATTGCTCTGGGATATGCGGTGGTCATTCCCTGACCTTTCCGCATCCTCTGTATTTGTTGGTGACGGGCTCGAACCTCGGTCTAATCAAGAAGCATGTGCAATGCACTGATGCTCCTTCCCACCTGACTACAGAGGTGCATGATCCTCCTTTGTGAATTGGGGGTCACATTTGCACATCTCCAGTCTATGGGTACCTCCACTGAGTCCAAGGAAGCCCTCATAATTATGACTAAGGGTTTGCTTATTTCCTTTGCTGCCTCCTTTAATATAACTGGATAGATCTCATCCACCCCAGGTGCCTTTCTTGTGTTTATCTTCAACAATTTCTCCTCCACTTTACTCTCAGTTATTACAAGATTATCTAGCTTACTGCCAGAGTTGAATACACCTCTGACATTCCCCTCGCTGAATAACTCCTCATGTGTGAATGTCAATGCAAAATATTCATTTAGTTTTTTAGCTACCTGAGCAGGATCATCAACAGTTGAACCATCGATATCAAGTGGACCAATCTGATTCATCCCCTTCCTTCTAGAGTTTTCATAAGTAAAGAACTCTTTGCTGTTTTTCTTTGCATCCCTTGCCAAAGATTTCTCATAATCTGCCTTCGCCTGCCTAACCTCCTTTGTAATTTGGTTACAGATCAACTTATATCTATCATAGACTTCTGTGTCACGTGTTAATTTATATGTATCCCATGCATTTTTCTTCTCTGCCATATGTCTCATTAGTTCATCTGAGATCCCTTTAGACCTAAACTTTGAACAATATTTCTTAGTTGGTATGTAAAGCCTAGTAGCTTCCAAGATAAGTTCTTTGAATGATTCCCATTTTGAATTTGCTGTTGGTAACATTATCAGTTGGTCCCACCGTATAGAATTTAAATACTGTCTCAGTCCATCGTAGTCGCCTTTACAAAAGCAATAACCCTTCCCTTTACCCCTGATGGTAGTTACCACTGAGTAAATCCCACTTCAGTACACTGTGATCACTGCCACCTAGTGGTTCCTTTATCTGCAGATTCTTAATGCATGAAGAATCACTACTGATAATCAAATCAAGAGTATTACTCTCTCTAGTTGCCTTGCGAACATGCTGATTTAGAAAACAATCATCCAATAAATCCCCAAAAGACCTTGCTAGTGTGTGAGTGACCAGCCCCCAAATTCCAGTCAATATCTGGGAAATTAAAATCTCCCATTATAGGACTCTCTGATTTACTGGCCACTCTATTTCCCTGTACAGTTTCTTATTATACTCATCGGACTCATTAGGCCTATAGCACACTCCTACTCTCAATTTTGATCTCCCAATGCTTATGTCACACTAAACTGACTCGACACTGCACTGTCCAGCGATGTTGACTGGCCTCACTTCCTTGAATTTTGTGTTTCTTAACTAATAGCATAATCTCTCCTCCCTTCCTATCCTGTCTATCCTTTCTGTAGACGTTGTACTCCCCAAATTCCAGTTCTACATTCCTTATATCTGATATCCCAACAATATCTGCCTTTGATGCTTTGAGCAATACCTCAAATTCATCAAATTTATTTACCAAACTCCTAGCACTGGTACACATGCAAGTATACATGCACCTGTTTCTATTCTTAGCTACCCTAAGACAACCCATATGTTTTCTTGTACTGCAATGACTCCCAGCAGTCTCTGAAATATCCTGCATCTTGTTTTTCAGGCTTCTGCTCATTCCAATAGAAGCAGTGTAAAAATCACTTTCTCCTCTGCCAGTGGCTACTGTTAATCTATTAGTCCTTGTATCCCCCCAAGCTAGCAGTTTTCCGACCCACCTAACACTGCCTCGATAGGATCAGCAAATATTCTTGCATCCTTTCTATTTAAGTGTATCCCATCCCTGTAGAAGCAATCTGTCCTGTTAACAAGTTTCTGTTACAAAGGAACTGGATGCAAAAAATAATTTTGATATCATATGTTTGGATTACAGGAAAGCTTTTGACACTTGTGCATGGAAGACTACTGTACAAATTGGAGCAGAATGGTATTAAGGGTAAGCTGCTACAATGGATAAAAGGATGGTTGAGTGGGAGAAGACAGAGGGTGGTAATTAATGGGTGCTGCTCTTCATGGACTAATGTTATTAGTGTAGTCCCACAGGGTTCGGTGTTGGGTCCTCTGTTGTTTTGTATATTCATCAATGATATTGATTTGTTATTGTCTGTTATTTGGTTTTTAGCAACTAAGGCCATATTGCTCCGGGAATATGGCCTCCGGGTAATCATTCTCTGACCTTTCCGCATCCTCCGTATTTGGTGGTGACAGGCTCGAACCCCAGTCTAATCAAGAAGCGAGTGCTACGCACTGCTGCTCTTTCCCACCTGGCTATGGAGATGCCCCAATAATATTGATGAAAGTATATCAGGCTTAGTGTCGAAGTTTGCAGATGATACAAAGGTTGGCAGGGTTGTTAATAACAGTAATGGCAGTGTGCTACTGCAACAGGATCTAGATAATTTGGGCAGATGGGCTAAGTTGTGGCAACTGAAGTTTAACCTTGACAAATGAAAAGTACTGTATATGGGTAGAAGTAACCCCAGAGAAACGTACCAACTGTGTGGTACTACGCTTAAGGTGGTAGAAAATGAAAAGGACCTGGGAGTAATTGTGCAGTCAGATATGAAGTTTTCTGAGCAATGCAGACAGGCTGCCAGGGCAGGTCATGGGGTTTTGTCAATGATATATAGGAATTTTGCTAGCAGGGAGAATGAGGTGATTGTCCCTCTGTATAAGGCAATGGTCAGGCACACCTTGAGTACTGCATACAGGTCTGGAGGCCTCATTTTAGGAAGGATGTACATTTACTTGAGCGTGTACAGAGAAGGGCAACAAGATTGGTGAGGGGAATGAAGGGATCCTCTTACCAAGAGAGGCTTAAGTTCTGCAAATTGCAGTGGCTGGAGACTAGGCACCTGCGCGGTAATCTGATTGAGGTGTATAAGGCCTTGAATGGGTTGAGCACGCTGAATTCTGATGGGATCCTTCCACTTGTTCAGATTACGAACCTAAGGGGGCATAAATTCAAATTAAGAAAAGACAGATGTAGAATAGATGTGCAGAAATTTGCCTTTAGCCAGCGGGTGATTAATTGCTGGAACAAATTTCCATCTGTCGTTGTGGAAGTTGATAGGTTGAATAAATTTAAGGAGGAACTGGACAGGCATTTGGAGGGAATGGTGTGATTTTTTTTTTTTTTTGGCTGATGCTGCATAAGCTCACACACATGCTTTCTTGCATCACATGTCACTACTACTACTACTACTACTACTATTAGACCATAGTTCTATATTTATCCAACAGATGCTGATGTCGTGTTTGTTTAATATTGTTAGTCCCCACATGAATAATAATGCTCTCTTTACCCCTCTCAAAATCTGACAATCTGTTGGTTACCTCATCAATTGTTGCTCCTGGTAAAAACAATCTGGTTCTGGTCCACCTATCTTTATTACAAAAAAATTTTCACCCGTTTCCCTGATAAAACTGGATTACATTCAACTAGAGCAGTCTTCACTCGACTATTCTTTTCTGGGACCAGAATCAGGGTGCATCGCTTGGCAGGTCATGAGATACTCGAGTCCCCAATGAGCTCTCAGTTACATTTGTAGTAGAAGTAGTAGTAGAGAAGGCATGTGATGCAAGAAAGCAAGCTTATGTAGCATCAGCCAAAAAAAAAAAAAAAAAAAAAAACCCACCATTTCAGACATCCATTCCCTCTAAAACTTTGTCCAGTTTCCCCTTGAATTTATTCAAGCTAACAACTTCCACAACAACAGATGTAAGTTTGTTCCAGAAATCAACTACCTGCTGGCTAAATGCAAAATTCTGCAGAACTATTCTATAACTGTCTTTCCTCAATCTGAATTTATGCCCCCCCCCCCCTCAAGGTTTATGATCTGAGCAAGAGGAAGAATCCCATCTGAATTGAGCCTGCTCAACCCATTCAAGGCCTTATATACCTCAATCTGATCACCTTGCAGGTGCATAGTCAAGAGATGCTGCAATTTGCAGAATTTAAGCCTTTCTTGGTAAGACGACTTCTTTATTCCCCTCATTTCTTCACATAGCAGACCAAGTTCAAATTTGAGATCAGTACATGCCTTACATCTTAATCAAAGAAAGGAGTCACCAGTTGAGCAAGGTCTGTCTACTAGACCAGCCTTAGAATACTTTCCACAGGCTATACAAATGACAAAGTCGCAACAGCCTGAGGGAAATGCCCACAGGCACTTCCACCTAAGTCTCCATGTCCTTGGACTTTGCATCATAAGTGGATCTTGTAATGACCATTATTTAAGTAAAATAAGTTATATTTAAGCTAGCAAATGAAAGTTATGACGCTTCCATCAAAAATTGATAACTAAGGCTATCTATGAATATTTAGCTGATGACCTACAATATACTATGGAATTTAAATTAGCAAAGTCTTACAGAAATTATACTGCTGGCAAAACTTTTAACCACTAGCGAAATTAAATTTAAGCTACCCAACAAAAGTTATGAAATTCCTGCAAAAATATTGACAGCAAAGGCTCTCTGAATATTAAGCTGTAGCTTTCAAATACTTATCTAAATACAAAAATAAACCAACTTATGTGACTATAGGAATTCAAACTATATATTAGCTACAGTTTAGTATATTAAAATAAAAAAAAAACTCTCAAAATTATTTCAAAAACTACCTGCTATGAAGAGCTTCGAAAATAAGCAGCCACACACTGTAGCCGCGAATCTCATTGGTCCATTATGTGTAATTAATACTACTAGGATCTCTAATTAATATTTAAATGAAAACATTTCCTATTATTATTATTATCAAAGATACTATATAAAAATATATGCTGTTTACAACTGTATATTGCATATATACCTGATAAACTCATGGCGTCTTTCTCTGCTCCACGGGACAGAAAACATCATTATCCCTTGCCCTGTATGAAAGAAATTCCTTATTATAAAAACAAAAACCAGAAAAAATTATTTGAAAATAATAGAAATTATAAACAGCTTGCTTTATTATTTCTTACTTCATTATTTCTATGCATTTGTAATCATTATTTATGTAGTCAAGTGGATGAAAAAAATTTCATATACCAGGGAGTTTATATATTTTGAGAAGAGTTGTGATCTTTAGTATTTAATTATGCTAGAGAAAAATCAAGTACACATTATTCATAAATAACGTTACTTAAATTTAAATTTTCTGTTTATACTCTGGGATGACCACATGGTCAGAGTTCACAAGATAGAAAGAATACAAGAAACAGCACCAAATTTAGCAGTTATGTGCTTGAACCCTGGCAAATGTACTTGTGCACTCTCATATAGAATATACAGATATATATTTTCTGTAATTTTTTTTTTTTTTTTTATGAAAACCCCAATCACAAAAGGTATCAAAACCTATAGTACTTAGTACCGTGCATGGGTTGAAGGAGAAGTATGGGGGAAGGGGGAAGCCGGAGCTTTGCTCTAGAGACTAAACATGGGTTTCACCACTTCAAGCCTCCAATAAGCAAAGTGGTGGTATAGAATATATAGATACAGTGGATTCCGGTTATTTGGGCCACCGGTTAATTTGGGCAGCCGTTTATTTGGGGCAAATCTTAAAAAACAGAAACCAATCGAGAAAATAGCCAGGGTTTACTCTTAATTGGGAGACAGCATGCCGTTTAATCGGGGCAGGAGACCGCAGCACTGGAGTTATCCAACGATTGTCTCAGATGGTACCACATAGTTCGGTCGAAATTCTGGAGGTCACAACCATAAAACAATAAAAACAATTAGCAGTTACCTATTTATTGGGCTTTTCTGTTAGTGAAATCTATCATAAACGGACAGTAAACTCGATGTTACTGAATTTGCGATAACACCGACAGCTGGAATTCTGTGGGTTATTATGGTGAAATGTGTTTACACTTCCATGAAATCTTCAATAATATAAAAAAAATTAATTTTCAGATCTTCTCTTCATTCCTATTTTTGTAACTCGTTACTCGGTTTTCATTTGCACGTATTGTGTTACTTTCAATTTGTGTGTGCCATATTCTTTGTTACTGATTGCATATCTTTTTACTGTTTTAAATTTTAACCCCCACCCACAAATGTCAGTGAACAGAAATGTCAACTAGTTAGTATGTACATATTACAGTACATATTAATTATTCCGATTATCACGTATATTCTTCCAATCATCACGTATATTCTTCCGATTTTCTCATATCATTTAATTTTTTTAATTGGTAAGGTAATAAAGGGTAAATTTGTGCTTAATATATCTTTGCTTTTATAACCTGTGGATAATATTCCTCCTATTTTCGCTAATTAGAATCGTTCTTTAATAGAATTAAAATTCAATTCACAAACGTGATCACAATGACCGGCGCTTACTGCACATTGTATAGTGAACGGTACTTTACTATGGTGAGTTCGCCATAATGTGATTTGATTGTACAGTGAACCAATTGTAAAAAAAAGGGGGGTGGGTACATTGTATTTTTAACTATTCACGTGAAACTTCGGATAATTGGGGCAGCCGCTTAATCGGGTCAAAATGCACTAGTCCCGATGTGTCCCAAATAATTGGAATGGACTGTATATATTCTCTATAGAGAATATATATACAGTCCATTAAATTTATATCTATATATTCTCTATAGAGCATATATAGATATAAATTGCATGTGATGCATATAAATTATCAGGTGATATAGAAGCCGACATTAGATAAAAATTACTCTGAAATCAAGTTGTTACAAAGGAGGTTACGCAAACAAAGACAATTATAACAAGTCTATGGCAAAGAATGCAATGAAAAATAACAAATACTTCATTACTTATGCAAACACTAGAAGCAAGGGGATGAATGACATTGGTCCATTAGATGTGAATGATTTAATGGTTGATGATCCTGCTCAGGTTGTGACAAAATGAATAGGTATTATGGATCTACATTCACAGGGGAGACATTTTTCAGGAATGAGGATACCAGAAATTTATTTAATTCTAACAGGGAGCTAAACGATATTGTCATAACTGAGAGGAAAGTGGAAGAGAAATTGTTGAAGCTAAATAAAAAAAAAAGGCAGGAACAGATGGGATTTATCCAATTATATTAATTTAGGCAGCAAAAGAGGTAAGAAAAACCTTTAGACATAATTATGAGGGCATCCTTGGATTCAGAGGAAGTCACTATAGACTGTAGATATGTGCATGTATCCCCAATACACAAAGGGGGATCAAAGGGTGACATGAGTAATTATAGACCTGTTAGCTTGACTTCTGTTCCAGGGTAAATGATGATGTCACTCGTTAAAGAAGTAATGCAGGACTATCTATCCAGGAATGAAGTTATACTGCAGTCACTGCATGGATTTATTAAAGGTTGATCTTGTCTGAACAAGGTGGTTGGATATTATGATGCAATAACAAAGGAACTTGATGCAAAAAGTAATTTTGATATTGTTCACTTGGATTTTAGAAAAGCTTTTGATATTGTTCACTTGGATTTTAGAAAAGCTTTTGATACTGTTGCACAGACTACAGTGGTGTGGTATTAAAGGCAAGTTATGGCTATGGATAAATGGATGGTTGGACAGGAGAAGACAGTAGTTATCAATGGGAACTACTCTTCATGGACTAATGTTACTAGAGGAGTTCCACAGGTTAAAGTGTTGGGTCCATTGTTGTTTGCTGTGTTTATTAATGATAATGATGAAGGCATATTAGGTTTGATGTCAAAGTTTCCAGACGATACAAAGGTTGGCAGGGTAGTTAAAGACAGTAATCAGCGTTGCTACTGCAACAAGACCTAGACAAGTTAGCCGGATAAGCTAGAAAGTGTTGACTGAAGTTTAACATTGACAAATGCAAGGTACTTAATATGGGTAATAGTAATCCCAGATTAATGCTAATTGTGAGGTACCATACTCAGGTAAGGGAGAATGAAAATTACATAAGGGTAATTGTGTGGTTAGATATGAAGTTCTCTGAGCAGGTAGACAAGCTGCCAGGACGGCTCATGGGGGTTTCTGCTAAGAATATATACAGGAATTCTGCCAGCAGGGATAAGGAGGTGATTATCCTGTTGTATAAGGCAATGGTCAGGCCACATCTGCATACAGGTCAGGAAGCCTCATTTTAGGAAGGATGTGGATCTGTTTTAATGGGTGCAGAGAAGAACAATGAGATTAGTGAGGGGAACAAAAGGGTGCTCTTAACAGGAAAGGTTTCAATTCCACAAATGTGATAAAAATGACTTTGATAATGTATGATAGATTTAGTTTATACATTTAATCTCACATACTATATATTATTATAATCTTAATTAAAAATTAGGACAAGAACTAGGACATATAAACATACACGGGAGCTGATGAATCCAAATTTAACTTCCATGGACTGGATATGAACCATTATATTTGGCACAGACCCAATGAAGCTTATTATGTTGACTGCACTGATTCAACAGTAAAGTTTACTGTTGAATCAGTGCCAGATGGTTTGAGATTGCTTGACTCTATACTGAATTTAATTGTATTGGATAAAGAATTTTAACCAAAGATAGTTCACAAAAAAAAAAAAAAAAAACCCAAGGCAAGTGGAGTTTCAAAAAGTAATATCAACATGAATATATACATAAATAATATTATAATGGAATTGATCTAGCAATATTTAATTAAGTTCAGTGATTAAAACAAGCTGTTGTCAGTGAGATAAGATGTGGTTGAAGAAAGCAAACTTCAGATTCATTTAGAAAAATTAAATGGGGTTTGGAAGCTTGTAGAAAGATAACAGATTTCAGAGAGAACATACATTTCTATGTAGCAAATCAGGAAATTTAACCAGATTTTTGAAGATTTAAATTTAGGTGATAATTTGGAGAGCGGTGCTGCTCAAAAATCCCGACATACTGATTGTATTTTAAAAAACAAATTTAGAGTCCAAATCTCGGAAACTGTTTGTGATAAAAAATGTTTTTCATGTAATCAAAACAGCCGTTAAAAACATTAAAATTGTATTTGAACACATGGAATGTGTACATTGCAGTTACGCAAACAGTATATGATAACTGTTAATATTTTATGTCATATTAATGAATGCATAAAATAAAATAATATTTATAAAGATACATTGTGTGCAATACCATGAAGGTAATCCATCACAGATCTATTTTTACGATCATTCACAACTGTCATTATTCTCGTTTTTCTCTGTCGAATGTTTCCTTCTTATGTTATGGGCAGGGTTCACCATGAAGTATGCATTCAGCCTGGTTATTGACCTGCTACTGCTACTGCTGTTCTTTCTGAAATTCCTCGATGATCCTATATACGCCAATATGTGCTCGTCCAACTATACACTCCCATCTTCTATGCCAAGCCTCAATACTGTTTTGGGTGCATGAAATTCCCAGTTGAACGGAATATGGACCATAATGTTGGTGGAATAATGGTGGAGTGTGAATTACCATAAATTTTTTTTTTTTTTTTTTTTTTATGAGAACCCCAAACACGAGAGGTATTAGAACCTATAGTACTTAGTACTGTGCTTGGGTTGGAGGTTGAGAAGACGAAAGAAGATATTTGTTGACATTGGACTTGAACTTCTGTAGATTGTAATTTTCAGGAAATACGTATGAGGGAAGGTTGTTCCAGAAAACGGCAGTTGAATGAATAAATGAGGAAGATGAAAAGGTGGTTCTGTGGGTTTGAAGTTGGACAGTAAATGGATGTTGGCTGGTGGCGGCACGTGTTCGGACTGTTTTGAAAGAGAGAACGGGAATTATAGAAGCCAATTCAGAAGAACAGTGCCCATGGAAGTATCTGTAGAAGAGGCATGCAGAAGAAACAGTACGTCTATGAGAAAGCGAGTGGAGAGACTCTGTTAGAGATGAATCATTAATTAACCTAACTGCCCTCTTCTGAATGGAATCAAGAAGCCTGAGAGAGGTTTTGGGGGCACCACCCCAGATGTGGGAACAATATTCCATGGCAGGACGGATTTGCGATTTATACAGAGTGAGCAGCTGTTTGGAAGAAAAGTAACGCCGAGAGCGAAAGAGAAAACCAAGTTTTTTAGATGCAGAGGAAGCAATATTTGTAATGTGCTTGTGCCAAGAGAGATTAGAAGTCAGGGTAATCCCTAAAAGAGATATATCATTTTGCCTAGAAATCGGAGTGTCACTAAAGATAAGCATAGGAGCAGAAGAATCCTTTTTGCGAGATATAAGACAAGACTGAGTTTTAGAAGGGTTGAAATCAACTAAGTTGTCTTTGCCCCACTGGAGAATTACCTGAAGATCGGCATTTAAGGAATTGGTAGCAGATTTTCGAGAACTTGAAGCTGATTGAGCAGGACAAGGTTTCTCAAAATGGAAAGTTGAATGCAATGTGCTATCATCGGCAAAACTATGGATAGGATTTCCAGTCAATGGAAGAATGTGTCAGCCTTCTAGAGTTTACATAAGTAAAGAACTCTTTGCTGTTTTTCTTTGCATCCCTTGCCAAGGATTTCTCATAATCTGCCTTCGCCTGCCTAACCTCCTTTGTAACTTGGTTGCATATCAACTTGTATCTATCATAGGCTTCCGTGTCATGTGTTAATTTGTAAGTATCCGATGCATTTTTCTTCTCTGCCATATGCCTCATTAGTTCATCTGACATCCATTTTGGCCTAAAACTTGAACAATATTTCTTAGTTGGTATGTAAAGCCTAGTAGCTTCCAAGATAAGTTCTTTGAATGCTTCCCATTTTGAATTTGCTGTTGGTAACATCATCAGTTGGTCCCACTGTATAGAATTTAAATACTGTCTCAGTCCATCGTAGTCGCCTTTACGGAAGCAATAACCCTTCCCTTTACCCCTAATGGTAGTTACCTCTTTCAGTAAATCCCACTTCAGCACACTGTGATCACTGCCACCTAGTGGTTCATTTATCTGCAGATTCTTAATGCATGAAGAATCACTGCTGATAATCAAATCAAGAGTATTACTCCCTCTAGTTGCCTCCCGAACATGCTGATGTAGAAAACAATCATCCAATAAATCCACAAAAGCCCTGCTAGTGTGTGAGTAACCAGCCCCCAAATTCCAGTCAATATCTGGGAAATTAAAATCTCCCATTATAAGACTCTCTGATTTACTGGCCCACTTTATTTCCCTGTACAGTTCCTTATTATACTCATCAGAGTCATTAGGCCTATAGCACACTCCTACTCTCAATTTTGATCTCCCAATGCTTATGTCACACCAAACTGACTCAACACTGCACTGTCCAGCGATGTCGACTGGCTTCACTTCCTTGGTTTTTATGTGTTTCTTAACTAATAGCATAACCCCTCGACCCTTCCTATCCTGTCTATCCTTTCTGTAGACGTTGTACTCCCCAAATTGCAGTTCTGCATCCCTTATATCTGTGTGACACCACGTCTCTGATATCCCAACAATATCTGCCTTTGATGTTTTGAGCAATACCTCAAATTCATCAAATTTATTTACTAAACTCCTAGCATTGGTGTACACGCAAGTATACCTGCACCTGTTTCTATTCTTAGTTACCCTAACACAACCCATGTGTTTACTTGTACCGCAATGGCTCCCAGCAGTCTCTGAAATACCATGCATCTTGTTTTTCAGGCTTCTGCTCATTCTAATAGAAGCAGTGCAAGAATCTCTTTCGCCTCTGCCAGTGGCTACTGTCAATCTATTGGTCTTTGTCTCCCCCCAAGCTAGCAGTTTTCCGACCCACCTAACACTGCCTCGATAGCATCAGCAAATATTCTTGCACCCTTTCTATTTAAGTGTATCCCATCCCTGTAGAAGCAGTCTCTCCTGTTAACAAGTACAGTCCAGGCTGAAAAAAATTCTACCCCTTGAGCCTTGCACAATCTTTCCAGGGCCGAATTGATCGACAAGGCTCTCATCATATACTCCCTCCTATCGTGTCTGGGCAGAATTGCAGACACTTTCAAATTCAACCCTAATTCTCGGCTTTTGTTCAACAGTGACCTGTACTTGTTAAGTAATTCTGCCGGTCTCCTACTCTTAATATTATTAGTGCCAATGTGTACAACTATATCACCTTTTGTGCCCTTAAAAGATGATATTCGCTCTACAACGTCATCAACCTTTGCCCCTGGCAGACATACCCTGGTCCTGTTCCACCTATCTTTTTTACAAAGCATGTTCCCCGTTTCCCTGACAATAGAGTCACCAACAACTACTAGTTCCTTCGGGACCAGCGCATTCTGCCTTGGGGGTTGTCTCTGTGTCACGCGATGCCCAAGTGCAAGCTCTGGCGTTGATGTGGGCAGCTGAGAGCTTGATGGGCCCCTCAATTTAGTTTCTTCGAGGGCATCCACCCTGTCCTTCAAGCTCTCATATAGGCCCACAAGAACGCCGAGTTGTTGCCTGATATCGATACACTCCTTGCATCGCGCACACACAAAGACATCCCCCTTGGCAGTATCATGTCCCGTACTCGATTGCTCTGCAAACATCAAGCAAACAGTGCATTTTATAAGGCTGTGAGTCAGAGGACAACTGCCCCCCTCAGTTCTGCTCTGAGCCACAGCGCTTCCATTAGCCTGAGCCTTTTGCTTTGCTGCTCTGGTCTGAGTCATGATTCTATTAATTTATTAATTAATTATAATTAATTATGTTATGTTATTAATTATGTTAAATATAATTAATTATATTACGTTTGTAATCTAAGTCGTTATATGTATTTATTTAAACGTACAATTTAACTGCTAACGAAGTTCAACTAACGCTATCTAGTACGGCATACAAATATCGTATCAGAATGGCGGGAAAATTACGATCGGTAGTGGAGTTGAAACACGTGGAAACCTTTACCGATACTTTTATGCAATTACAAGGCCGAGTAAAGAATAAATACACCACGTTAATCAGAAAATCACAAAATAATGTTATACTACTAAATTTAAATCAAAAGTTTTAGAAAAACAAAATTTCAAATCAAATCAATAAATAAGAAAAATCCACTTAGCGGCTTGGAACACGACCGTCTCTAGTAGCCTCGTCAGCAGACTCTCTTAGTCAGCAGACATTATCTTAGTCATTGATATACAAGAGGAAAAGAGTGGGGGAAAGAACTGAACCTTGGGGGACACCGGCATTAGTGGAGAAGTTGGAAGACAGAGAGCCATCTACCATCACCCTCAGTGAGCGATCAGAGAGAAAACTGGATAACCAATTACTAAAAACAGTTGACAAACCACAAGATGGAAGCTTGTTTAGAAGACCTTTATGCCAAACACGATCAAAAGCCTTTGAGGTGTCAAGAGCAACTACTTGTGTTTCACAGAACCTTTCCATTGAATTAGTCCATAAATGGGTAACATAAGCCAGAATATCACCAGTGGATCGACACTGGCGGAATCCATACTGGCGATCGTTGATCAGACAGAAGGTTTCTAGGTAGTTTAAGAGTTGGCGGTTAATTGATTTCTCCATTACTTTAGAAAGAGTAGAAGTAATTGCAATGGGACGATAATTGGATGGGAGGGATTTGTCACCCTTTTTAGGAACTGGCTGGATATGAGCAAATTTCCAAGCAGAAGGAAAAACACCTTTGGAATAAGAAAGTGACAAAAGGCGGCAAAGAATAGGAGTAAGTTCAGGAGCACAAGTTTTGAGAACAAGTGGAGAAATACCATCAGGACCTGGAGCTTTCCTAGCATCAAGATTCATCAAAATCCTTCTGATATCCTTTTGACGGAAGACCACAGGAGGCATTGAATGGAGCGTGTTAGGAATGGTGGGAGGTGTTTTACCAAGATCATTAATACATGAGCTGGAAGAAAAATGGGATGCTAGCAGGTCAGCTTTCTCCTTGGCTGAAGTGACAACAGAACCATCTGGTTTGGACAGAGGTGGGAGCAGAGATGGGCAAAAGTTGCAGCCAATAGCTTTGGCAAGAGACCAGAATGCTCGGCTACCATTAGGGCAAGAAGCAAGTTTTCTACTCTTAGCCTGTTCAAACTCTAGTTTGGACTGATTAATAACTGCTTTACAATTGTTGCGAGCTTTGGTGTAGGCAGAAAATGAAACTGAAGAATTAGAAACAAGCCAATTACGATATGCAACATTCTTCTCTTGGACAGCCTTAGCACATTTATTGGAAAACCAAGGTTTAGATAAAGGACGAGATTTTAAAGTGGAGTGTGGGATAAAGGATTCCATTCCTGCAAGAATAATTTCACTGACACGATCTGAGCAAACGTTGACATCAGAAGTTTTGAAACAGTAATCAGACCAAGGAAAAGAAGAAAAGAAGTCTCGCAGGTCATCCCATTTTGCATTCTTGTAATGCCAAACAATACGAGGTTGGGAATAGCCATGAGATAAAGGTTCCATTGGAGAAGAGACAATCACCAAGTTGTGATCTGAAATGCCTAAAAGACCTCTCACTTCGACCTTGTACTTAGAAGGGTTGTTTGTGAGAAAAAGATCAAGTGTATTGGCTGTATGATTGGGATTGTCCGGTATTCTTGTAGGTAAATGAACAATCTGTGCTAGGTCATTAGTAATTGCAAAAGCCTCAGCATCTCGACCTGCTGGGTCGGTGTGACTAGAAAATGGAATCCAGCTGGAGTTGTGAACGTTAAAATCACCAAGGAAAATTACCTCACTGTTAGGAAAGTTAGACTGGAGAAAGTCAAGTTGCAAAGAGAGGAAGTCAAAGAGCTCCAAGTGATTAGTGGAGTTGGGAGAACGGTAGAGACAACAGATGAATTTGACACAATGAGGTAGAGAGATTTTAAGCCAGAGAAGATCAAAGAGAGGAGATTCCAAATTGCCAAGTCTCTGACAGGGAATATCAGAACGGACATATGCACAAGTACCACCTTTGAGGCGAAAGGAATCATACAGCAAATAATTTGGACATCTGAGATGAGAAGTAGTTGAATCAACTGATAACTGAGATTCAGTCAGAAAAAGTACATGGGGTTTGGAAGACTGCAAGTGGAAATGGACATCGTTGAGATTGGAATTAAGACCACGTATATTTGTGAAATGAATTAGGAAGTCCTTGGGAGGTTTAGATCTTTTCGCAGATAAGCTTGCTCTATTATTTTGACAATTCATGGTGTATTCAATAGTAAGAAAAGTGGGTGGGACATGCTGTATGAAGTAATGAAATTTTTGGATATGGCGTACATGTGGTAAGAATATACCCAGATCCTTGACATAACGTGGCCCTCGACAATGCTCCCCGCATACACACTACTCGGACTCCCTCCAGTCACTATCTGGCAGAGTAGAGGTAGCAAGATTATACACTAGCTGATCCGGAAGCCTCCTAGAGAGTTACCAATAGGTTTGGTCCGGTGTACTATCTAGCGGCCGGCCTGCGAACACCGTTTTAGAGCTGTACCCTCGAAATGTAAGGAATATTGGATCTCGCCACGACAGTCATCATAACTTCAAAAATCATCAATCATACTGCATGATGGAAGAGATAGGGAAGGGTTGGCCGGAACTTAGCTCTAGAGACTAAACATGGGTTCCACCACTTCAAGCCTCCAATAAGCAAAGTGGTGGTATTTCACCGGTAGATGAGTCATCTACCACCTAGTACTGCCTGGTAACATAGAGGGGCGGCGTTCCTCCATGTGGTGTGGGCGCCACACCTCGACCCCTGCTTACGTTGGTTCACACCTGGGTGGTCACCCACCATGTACTTGTGCATGGAGGTTATACCCAGGATTACTAACAGTCCCAACATCGTGAAGGTGCAAGCAGAGGATTTGGCTGTCATAGACCGTCCGGACTTCGCCGAAATTGGGTCCACTTGACTTAAGTATCACCCGAATATCAGTTCCATCAGCGTTTTAGACTCCCAGGTAGCAAGAACAGCTTGTCTGGCATATCTGAGAGAATGTCTGTGACAACCTCAAGGACCGAATATACTGTCTAATTCTTTCATACATATAATTGTCTTCAAACCATTTTATAAATTCTATCACATCACTAGCTTCCCTTGAAAAATGTGGCTTCAGAACATAAATGCTTGTGGTATCTCCCAGAAGGAATAAATGCCAAGGCACACAAATGTCGAAGCGGCAAACTAAATTCTTCATTGGTGCCATACTGAGATGCCAGTCCACTTGCTGGAATTTTTCTCCAAACACATTGTCCCGGTTATGGGATATTTTTTCCCCTTTCAAAATATCCTGTCAGTGTCCATGGTCATGCCTAATGTGCTTGTCAAAGAAATTTGTGAAAGTACAGCTAATAACAAATACCTGTATAATTACAGTTTTGGTTATGCTAATGATATTTATGACATGTTATGCTGCTGCCAAAATACATTACTCTAAATTTTCATATTCTGAAAATTATTCTCATTTCAAATTTTTTATCTTTAGCATTTTTGCTATACCTATAATTATTGCTCACAAGCCCTACACAAATACTAAAATTCGACTTGAAAATTTACCAATTAGCATTAGTAGAGGTATATGATTAAATGCAATATAATAAAGTAAAATTAACTAAGTTGTTTTTATTTGCTGATCGTATTTTAATGCTGTTTGTTTCTGTAACAGAAAACATGATCTTCAAATTGAGAGGTATTTGTTGTTAAAATTGTTATTTTTTATATTCTTTCTACACAATTAATCTGATAAGGTAAATTTTTACTTACTAAAAACTAATAAATATATAGAATTATATTCATATATTTTTACAATATAATAGATACTGTCGGGATTCTGGGCAAGACCCTACCACATAAAACTGGCTATTTTAGAGAGCTAAATTAATGATGCAAATGTACAGAAGGAAGAAGAAAATGTAAAACAAAAAGATAGAACCAAACTAAATAAAATTAAGTAAAACATAATACTGCTCACACATATTTTCTAATCCAATACAGAAAAAAGAGCAATCTCTACAACATTCTGAATAATTAATCACAGCATACCTAGTGAGGCACCACTTCTACAGATACGAGTCTCTAGTATGAAACTAGATGTTTGCCAGGTAGTTCCCATTCCGTTTAAGGTAAAATTGTAGAATACTGCACCTACTGTCAGAGGTACTGTAATTATTCTAATAGGAGAAAATGATATCAAGTTGCGCAGAAAAGATGGAAGATTAACAGTACGATGCCTGCTTTTTGGATTATAACGTTCGCCTAAGACATCCACCTGAAAAAGACACACATAGCTCTAAATTTAAGAATTAGGTATGGTATTAATATTCATAAGAAAATAAGTTATACTTGAAAAATAGAAGCCAATTTTTTATAATTAGCAACTTGTGCTGAAAATATTGTGTAATATTTATCGTAAAAAAATTCATTTAGTAAAAAGTGAGTTACAAAAAAAAAAATGATTTACAAAAAAATAAAAATAAGATAAAGATAAAAACATAAGAAAATTAAGTTTTATGTTAAGAAATGTAAACATTATTTAGCAGGATATATTTAACTTTTGAGTGTCTCAACTTAAAAATAAACAGCTTCGGTAGGTGGTTTTCTAAATTCAAGCATCACAAAAAACGCGGTGTATTTTTTTGTGTATTATGCAGGAAAGAACAAAATTCAAAATTCTTGGAATAAGCAGCATTAGCAGGAAAATTCCCTCTTGCCCAGTACTGAACTATGCTGCCTGCCCATTACTATCTGACTATCCTTCCATTGATGCCACATTCTACTTAAACATCACATATTAAACAACTATAAATATGCTCGTAGGCCTTCAAGGAGACAGTAGTATATTTATGATGTAAGGTGCTGTGACTGAAGAAGTTAACAGATTTCCAGAGTGGAATGATAATAGGATGATCTCCAAATGGAAGTAGACTGGTGCTGTAATGACCTGGAAAAACTCTGAAGATGATGGAATGTGACAGGAAATCCCTTCAAATGATCATCTGCTTGGGAAAAGTAGGCCAACGTTGTTGCAGCATACACAGGCCTTCAGTAAGATGATCGACACATATCAATGCCAATACAGTGCACAGGATGCTGCATGGTATGGGTTACCACAGTCGTACAGCCACCCATAAGCCACTAATCACCCTGACTAATGCAATATGTTGTCCAGCTTGGTGTAGTGTAATGCCTGCAGTTCATTAACAGCAGACTAACAGAAAGCTGTGCTTTGGAGTGATGAGTCATGCTACATGGTCTACCAATCTGATGGTTGTGGCAGTGTGATGGTTTGGGGCTGGTTTTCATGATTTGACATGGGACCACTGGTTGCATTGGATGAAACCACAAATGCTGAGGTCTATCTAGACATTCTAAACAATAATGAATTGCCTACTTTGTGAAAAGCATATCTGGGAAAGCCAATACCTGTATCAGCAGAATTCCAAATCATACTGCTCATATTGTGACAGCCTGGTTTGAGGACATGAGTGTTGAAAAGTTGGACTGGCTAGCTCAGAGCCCTGACTCAAATTCCATAGAGAACTTCTGGGATGAATTGGATCATCAGTGCATGCAAGGAGAGACTGCCCAAAAAAACAGAGCTTCTAAACTGGTTGCCGCTTGAAGGTCGAATGATGGAAAATAAGTATTAGTAGAGGCATACGATGTAAGAAAGCAAGCTTATGCAGCATCGACCAAAAAAAACACGCTCCCATTTCAATGCTGCATTTGTTCCAAATGCCTGTCCAGCTCAGCCTTAAATTTATTTAGGCTATTAGCTTCCACAACAAAAGACAGAAGCCTGTTCCACCAAACAACTACCCACTGGCTAAAGGCAAATTTCCACACATCTATTCTACAACTATCTTTCCTCAATCTGAAATTGTGCCCCCTCAGATTCTTAGTCTGAGCTAGAAAAAGAATCCCATCAGCATTTCGTTTTTTTTTTTTTTTTTTGTTTTTCTGTGGGTGGTTATGCATGGACTTGTGTTCTCATTCAGCTTGCTCAACCCATTCAAGGCACCTCAATCAGATAACATCGCAGGTGCCTACTCTCCAGGTGCTGCAATTTGCAGAACTTAAGCCTTTCTTGGTAAGAGCACCGCTTTGTTTCCCGCACCAATCTTGTTGCCCTTCTTTGTACTCGTTCTAGCAACTCTACATCCTTCCTAAAATGAGGCCTCCAGACCTCTACACAGTATTCTAGGTGTGATCTCACCATTGCCTTCTATAACAGGATAATCACCTCCCCGTTCCTCCTGGCAAAATTCCTATATATCATTGACAAGACATCCTTACCTGCCCTGGCAGCCTGTCTGCACTGCTCAGCGAACTTCATATTTGACTGCACAATTACCCCCAGGTCCTTTTCACTTTCCACTTCCCTGAGAGTCGTAACACAGAGTTGGTATGTTTCTCTTCGGTTATCACTACCCATTTGTAGTACTTTGCATTTGTCAATGTTAAACTTCAGCTGCCACTTCTTAGCCCATTTTCCCAACTTATCTAGATCCAGTTGGAGTAGCATACTCCAACTCATTAACAACCCTGCCAACCTTTGTATCATCTGCAAACTTGGACATTAAACCTGATATACCTTCATCAATATCATTGATAAATATATAAAACAACAATGGGTCCAACACCGGACCCTGGAGAACTCCGCTAACAACATTTGTCCACGAAAAGCAGTGTCCACTGATTACCACTCTCTGTCGTCTTCCACTCAACCATCCCTTTATCCATTGTGGCAACTTACCCTTAATGCCATACATCTTCAATTTGTACAGCAGTCTTCCTGCAACAGTATCAAAAGCTTTCCTGAAATCCAAGTATATGATTATCAAAATTATTTTTTGCATTCAGTTTCTCTGTGACCACATCATAGTATCCAATCAAACTGGTCAGACAAGACCTCCAATTAACAAACCCATGCTGTGTCTTAACTATTATTGCAGTCTTGTCTAGATGATCCTGCAATACTTCTTTAACAAGTGATTCCATTATTTTCCCTGGAATACAAGTTAAACTAACAGGTTTGTAGTTACTTCTGTCAACTTTTGAACCCAGTTTGTGAATTGGTGATACATTTGCACACCTCCAGTCAATGGGGACCTCCCTTAAGTCAAAGGAAGTTCTCATAATTATGGCTAAGGGTTTGCTTACTTCCTTTGTGCCTCCTTTAATATAACTGGATAGATCCCGTCCACCCCAGGTGCCTTCCTTATGTTCAACTTTTAACAATTTCTCCTCTACTTTGCTCTCAGTTATTACAAAATCACTTAGCTCCCTGTTAGCGTTTGATAAACTTCTGGCACTCCCCTCATTGAATGACTCCTCATGTGTGAATGTAAATGCAAAATACTCATTTGGTTTATCAGCTACCTGAGAATGATCATCAATAGTCAACCCATCTATGTTAAGTGGTCCAATCTGATTCATCCCTTTCCTTCTAGAGTTTACATAAGTAAAGAACTCTTTGCTGTTTTTCTTTGCATCCTTTGCTAAAGATTTCTCATAATCTGCCTTTGCCTGTCTAACTTTCTTTGTGATTTGATTACATTGTTATTGTTTGTTATTTGTTTTTTAGCAACTAAGGCCATATTGCTCTGGGGATATGCAGTGGACATTCCCTGACCTTTCTGCATTTGTATTTGGTGGGCACGGCTCGCACCCTGGTCTAATCAAGAAGCGTGTGCTACGCACTTCTGCTCCTGCCCACCTGGCTACAGAGGCACCAACTTGATTACAGACTAGTTTATACCTGCCATAGGCTTCTGTGTCACCTGATACTTTATATGAATCCCATTCATTCTTCTTCTCTGCCTCGAGCCTCATAAATTCATCTGATATTCATTTAGGCCTTTACCTTGAACAATATTTCTTAGTTGGAATGAAAAGCCTAGTAGCCTAGTTTCCATATAGAATTCAACATTGGTAACATCATCAGTTGATCACACTGTACAGAATTTAAAAACTGTCTGAGACCACTGTAGTCACCTTTACGAAAGCCAAAAGCCCTTCCCTTTAGCCTTGATGATAGTTACATCTTTAAGTAATTCCCACATCAGTACATTGTGATCATTGTCTCCAAGTGGTTCCTTTATTTGCAAATTCTTAATGCATGACTAATTACTGCTGATAATCAGATCAAGAGTATTACTCCCTCTGGTTGCCTCTTGAACATGTTGCTGTAGAAAACATCATCCAGTAAATCCACGAAAGTCTTGCTAGTGTGTGTGTGTCCAACCCACAAATTGCAGTCAATATCTGGAAAGTTAAAATTCCTCATTATAAGACATTCTGATTTACTGGCCCACTCTATTTCTCTTCACAATTGCTCATTATACTCATCAGATTCATTAGGCCTATAACATACACCTACTCTCATTTTTCCTTTGCCAGTGCTTATTTTACACCAAACAGACTCAAAACTGCATTGTCCACTAACATCAATTGGATGCACTTCCTTAGAGTTTATGTGTTTCTTAACTAACAGCATAACCCCTCCTCCCTTCCTGTCCTGTCTATCCTTCCTATACACATTGCACTCCCCAAATTCCAATTCTGCACTGTTTATATCAGTGTGACACCACATCTCAATAATATCTGCCTTTGATGTCTTGACTAGCACTTCAAACTCATCAAATTTATTAACTACACTCCTAGCATTGGTGTACATGGAAGTATACATGCACCTGTTCCTATTCTTAGTTACCCTAACACATCCCATGTATTTACTTGTTCCCCTATGACTCCCAGCAGTCCTGGAAATCTCCATTGCTTATTTTAGGGGACATTTCCAGAAACTGGTAGAGAGCATTCTACAGAGATTAGATGCTGTCATAGTCACTAAAGATTTCATCATATGTTATCAGTTTTCCTGTAGATATACAGTCCTCCAGATATTAATGGTAAGGCAATGCAAGTAAGAATATAAACTGGAATCACATATTTCAAGATGATTATGCTACATCCCATCATTGCTACAAGAATGTAGCTAAAGAATAACAAGCACATAGGACAAAAACTAGCAGAGTCACAGCGTTATGAAATCAGCTGTCACATACATGGTTATTCTATGCCTGGTTGGGGGAGGTGAACGATACTCTAGTGATGTGAATCAATCCTTATGTAAAATATTACTATTTCCTCTATATGGTCATAGGTATATGAATACTAAAACCACAGTTTCTATTAAGATAACTGAAAAAGAATGGAATTGTTCTCCAATAATATGATTAAGCCGAAGAGACTCCTGTCAGTTAAAGAGGCACTGGAAGGATACAGATTTTGCAGGTCGATACTGAGTACATTAAATTAGAATGTCTTACAATAAGTGATAAGCCACAGTGCACACAAAATGCAGCATCATCTACTAGCAGTATAAAGGAGATGTGTGAGATGAGTATAGCCAATACATGCTATAGCCTGAACAATCTCTTTATGTCTATTTGATTGGAAGCTGGATTTCCACAGCTGTGTAATCTGTTCTATGTTTTGAAAACTTTTTATATATCTCCTTATGCCAAATTTCAGTACCCTTTTCACTGTATATTCAGTATATTAAGTGGGTGCCTCCATAGCCAGGTGGGCAGGAGCAGTAGTGCATAGCACACGCTTCTTGATTAGACCAGGGTTCGAGCCCCGTGACCACCAAATAAGGAGGATGCAGAAGGTCAGGGAATGACCACCGCATATGAGGGTGGGCGCCAGAAGCGCATCCGGCTGTAAAAATTGCATGCCAAAATGATAAAAATGCTGACCCCATATATAATGGGAAAAAGCAAGGACAAAAAAGAAAAAAAAAATTCCATATATTAAGTGGATTTGCCAGATATTTTTGGCAAGAGGTTGCTTTACTCAATAAATAAAAAAAGAAAAAAAAAAAAAAAAGAAAAAAAAAAAAAAAAGAAAAAAAGAATGAAATGCACATTCAGCATATGATTCGCTTATATTCTGTGAAAGGAATCCGAGTGCGATTATTGTCGGAGAGGTTTCTTCACCTACATACTCATTTCCTGACATTCTGTTATGCAAGGAATCCAGCAGAATATGAAAGTTGGTTTACTGTTATTGAGTTGAAACATGAGATTTTATTTGTTTTAGAAGTAAAGTGCCAAAATTATAGTGGAGGGCCAACGTTGCACTCAAAGAGTTTATACAGATTATGCTCTTTAAATTGAAAATATTAGCAAGAAGGGTCAAAGCCATCTTAATATCATAGAATTCTGAACATACTGAACTCATACGTTAGTGAAACAGAGACAGTTGATGCTGGGAGGACCACTGCAACTTTTTTTTTTTTTTTTAGCATTAGTAGAGGCATATGATGCAAGAAAGCAAGCTTATGCAGAATCAGCCAAAAAAAAAAAAAAAAAAAACCACTCCCATTTCACCCCTCCGTTCATTTCAAATACCTGTCCAGCTGAGACAAATTTATTTAGGCTTCCACAGTGGTCAATTTTTGAGCCATTGGTATATATTTGCAGAGCTTTTTGCATTGTCTAAGGTGTGGGCTGCATCATCACTGGGAGAAATATTCCCTCAAATGTTTCTCCCAATGATAGAAGTATCTATCATATGAGGGTATACATATTTTCCATGGAGGTTCTCTGTGTCTTGATAAGTATTGGCCCGATGTATATTCCACTGCTGCATTAGTTCTTATAGGTAGATTCCTGTAGGTTTATATTCATGAGGTTTAATTCTGAAAAGGTTTACCCATCAAGAATCATAAAAATTTGTCCTGATGAGATGAGATTGTTTTGTTTTATTTGGTTTTTAGGAGCATGAGCAACTAAGGCCATATTGCTCCGGGAAAATGCGGTGGTCATTCCCTGACCTTTCCGCATCCTCCGTATTTGGTCCGATGAGATGAGAAGGGAGACTACAGATCTTATTACATAATTAAGGAGTATCATCTTTCTCTGAAGGTGAAGTGAAGATTCACTGGCCACTATATATAGGCTTTGAACCCAGAAGTAGCTATCATATTTTTGAGCCATTGGTATAAATTTGCAGAGCTTTTGCATTGTCTAAGGTGTCACCTTTAGTAAAGGTTACTACCATGGTCTGAAGTTTTTAAATTCTATACAGTGAGACCAACTGATGATGTTACCAACAGCAAATTCTAAATGGATTAAATTTGGAAGTTACTAGGTTTTTCATACCAACTAAGAAATACTATTCAAGATTTAGACCTAAATGGATGTCAAATGAACTAATGAGACATGTGGCAGAGAAGAAAAATGCATGGGATACATATAAATTAATGGGTGTCATGGAAGCCTATGATAGATATAAGTTGGTCTGTAACAAAGTCACAAAGGAGGTTAGGCAGGCAAAGGCACATTATGAGAAATCTTTGGCAAAGAATGCAAAGAAAAACAGCAAAGAGTTCTTTACTTATGTAAACTCTAGGAGGAAAGGGTTGAATCAGATTGGTCCACTTGATATCGATGGTTCGACTGTTGATGATCCTGCTCAGATAGCTAGCAAACTGAATGAGTATTTTGCATCTACATTTGCACAAGGAGTTATTCAGGGAGGTGAATGCCAGAGGTGTATTAAACTCTGGCAGTGAGCTAAATGATTTTGTAATAACTGAGAGCAAAGTGCAGCAGAAACTAAAGATAAACATAAGAAAGGCACCTGGTGTGGATGGGATCTATCCAGTCATTAAAAGAGGCAGCAAAGAAAGTAAGCAAACCCTTAGGCATAATTATGAGAGCTTCTTTGGGGAAGCTCTCATAATGAGTCACTTTTTAAAGAAGCATTGCAGGATCATCTAGACAAGACTAGAGTAATAATTCAGACACAGCATGGAGTTGTTAAAGGGAAGTCTTGTCTGACCAATATGATTGGATACTATGATGTGGTCACCAAGTATATGATATCAAAAACAATTTTGATATCATATACTTGGATTTTAGGAAGGTTTTTGATACTGTTGCACATGGAAGACTGCTATACAAATTAGAGCAGTGTGGATTGGGGGCAAATTGCTGCTATGGATAAAGGAATGGTTGAGTAGAAGACAGAGAGTGGTAATCAATGGACACTGCTCTTTGTGAAGTCCCACAGGGTTCAGTGTTGGGTCCACTGTTGTTTTCTGTATTTATTAATGATATTGATGAAGGTATATCAGGCTTAATGTCTAAGTTTGCAGATGATATGAAGATTGGCAGAGTTGTTAATGACAGTATGCTACTGCAACAGGATCTAGAAAAGTTGAGCAGATGGGCTGAGAGGTGTCAACCGAAGTTCGTCACCTCTGTAAAGTACTCCATATGTGGACAGCAGTAACCCCAGAGTAGCATATCAACCGTGTGGTACTACACTGACAGGTATGTTCGTGTCAGACGGCACCTGGGATTTCTCCCATCTCCGCATGTGTTTCGCTGTATCGAGGACAGTTCACTGTCAAGCCAGAGACTTGAAAGTGTGTGGGCCGTGTCTGTGCAGTGTGATATGTTGTGCCCATTGTTTATCCGGCTTATTGGCCACCAGGACCCTAGTGGGGTCCGACGTTGCCCATACCCTGCCACGTGGAGGCTAGTCGGGTGTATCCAGTATCACAACAAATTGCTCTGGCAGATCCTGCCACCTAGTTTCCTGGGATTTCAGTGGTTAGGACCTATAAAAAAAAATAAATTATGTGTTTGACATTAATGCTTAATGGGATTGCTGTTAGGAAATCGTTGGTTGGGTTGAACGCTAAAGAGATGTGTTAAAAGCGCTAATAAGTCAGGCAAAATTTTGATGTTATTAAATTTACTACACTGACAGAGGTAGAGAATGAAAAGGACCTGGGGTTAATTGTGCAGTAAGATATGAAGTTTTCTGAATAGTGCAGATGGTCTGCAAGAGTAGCTCATGGTGTCTTGTCAATGATATATAGGAATTTTTCTAGCAAGGATAAGGAGATGATTATCCCCTTGTATATGGCAATCGTCAGGCTAAACCTTGGTTTCTGCATACAGGTCTGGAGACCTCATTTTAGGAAATATGTAGAGCTGCTGGAAAGAGTACAGAGAAGGACAACAACAATGGAATGAAGGGTTGCTCGTACAAAGAAAGGATGAAGTTATGCAAATTACTTCATCTTCAAATGTGTCTGGAGACTAGGCACCTGCATGGTGATCTGATTGATGTGTATAAGGCCTTGAATGGTTTGAGCAAGCTCAATGCTGATGAGATTCTTCCTCTTACCCAGATTAATTGCCTGAGGAGACAAATTCAAATTGAGGAAAGACAGTTGTAAAATAGGTGTGCAGAAATTTGACTTTAGCCAGCGGGTGGTTAATTTCTGGAACAAACTTCCATCTGCCATTGTAGAAGTGGGCAGCTTGAATAAATTCAAGGCAGAACTAGACAAACATTTGGAGTGAATGGATGGGGGAAATGGGAAGGGATTTTTTTTTTGGCTGATACTGTAGTATATGCTTTCTTTCTTGCATCATATGCCTCTACTAATGCTAATATGTGGGTATGTGCCTTGATAACTATTGGCTACATGTAAATTGAATCCAATGGTAGTCATTATGTGAAATCCACAAAACTATTTTGATCTTTGTCAGCCGCTGTTGCTATTCAATGGAACACCTGTGAATGGCAAGATATTGCAAGGTCATAGGCATAAAGGTAGATGTCAATATTAGCCAAAATGTTCTGTAATATATTGTTTATTCTGATAGCTAAGAGTGTAGTATAATGCTGGGCATCAATCCCCATGGTATGCCTCTTTGAATAACAGATTGAAAAATAGTGCTGAGATAAAACACTTGAAAAGTTCTATTTTTAATAAAACACTGTATGATGGATCATTTTTTCTAATATCTTGCCCAAGCAGCTATTGGTATCAGTCTATAGTTGTGAAAATTTGTTTGGTCTTTTTTCGGGTTTAGAAAAATCTAGCACTACAATGACTACTATGTATTGGGATAGCGGCTTCTGGAAATGAGTGTATTATATAGTATTAGTGGTGGCAAATGATGCAAGAAAGCAAGCTTATACAGCATCAGCCAAAAAATACTTCCCACATCACCTCCCCATCCCCTCCAACAGTTTGTCTAGTTCTTAAATTTATTCAGGAGACCCAATTTAGAAAAAGCAATAAAGAGTTGTCTAGGTGTTGCAGAATGAGAAACTAAATTCCAACAGGACCTGGTGCACCATTTGTTGATTTGTTTAAAACTTCCTGTAATTCCAACTTTGTAAAGAACTGATTATATGAAAGAGTTTGTCTTGTGCTGAAATTTAATTTGCATTGCACAAAAAAAAATTTGCATTCCTGCTAGAAAAAAGTTCATAAGCAAATATATCTGAGATTGCACAAATGTTTCTGCCAGAAACGTTGTGCAAATGGCCAAAAATGACCAGAGCAGGGTCAAAATTGTAGAGAGTGCTGGAGGAAATCTACCATTCAGTTTTTACTTTGTTCCAGATTATTCTGATGTATATCATCCCACCACTAATTAGTTTGTCTATAAGGACCAGTATGGATTTGATTTTGGGTATTGGTTGCAGCAGCAGCAGCTAGAATCTGAACGAGCATCATTAAAGGATTGGTATCCAATGATTTGATAATCAAAGCAGATGTTTGAAAAGAATGAATTCTAATTAACCTTGGAAAATTTCCATTTCAAGCAGATTTCTGTCAATTTGTGGGATACTAGTTGTTTGAATTTCACAAATAATCAGAAAATGGTAGCTATCAGCAAGGTTGACCAATGGATGTGTGGAAACAAGATTGGATATTCTTTATTTGGCAATAGGCAGATTTAAACTACTGAAGGGAAATCATCACTCTTCAGCCATTCCTCAACTTCTTGTTATAATTCTTAGTGATCCTCTTTATGCATTAAATCACTTAGTAAGATCAATGTAAGATCACCCCTTCAAAAATTATTTAATAAGATCATCCAAATCTCTTATAACCAGCAGATGTGCAGGAAACCATTATAGTACAAATAAATCCTTCTGGACTATCATCTTGTACTCTATTTTCCTAAAAGCTATCTTACATCCCAAATACTTTATTAGGACCATTAACTAATAGTATGTTGGAATACTGTTGGCAAAATAAACACAATGTAATACAGAGTTAAAAAATTTGAAAATTGAAATGAGGAATATTGGACCATTTATGTAACAAAACTGTCCCCCAATTCCTGGAGTGATATGGGTAGACTTGAGAGAGAGAGAGAGAGAGAGAGAGAGAGAGAGAGAGAGATGGGATGAACTGGCAAAACAAATACATCTTTACAGTTCATCCCACAGATGCTGAATGAGATCTGAGGATGGGGCCGGCCAGAGCAGATGTTTGAAGATGTGTCCATGGTGCCCTTTGTCCCCTAATCCACCAGATCCTTGATTTTATGGCATCCTTGGTCCCCTGATCCACTGGATCAGGGACCAAGGAAACCACAAAAAGGATATGCATAAAATCATGCCTCAGACAATTACACCTCCTCTAGAAGCCTGTATTTTTGGTGCACAACAAGATGGTTCCAATGATTTTCATGGTGTCCTCCATATATACACTCTTCAATTGCTGAAAAGAAAGTCTGTCTCTTTCTTAGGTGTAGTCTGCATATACAGTCTTATTCAGCGGGGTTATGACCTCACTATTTCTATAAGCTAACATTTGATAAATAATTTTCTTTCAAAAATTTCTTAAATTTTTTCTTTTCTCTGACTATCTTATTGAGGACTACCATGTCATCCTGAATTTCCTTATAGGAATATATCACAGACTAGTTATTTCCACTATGATGCTCTGAATTTCTTTACAGAAAATTCAGAGCATCATAGTGGAAATGTGTAATTGGAGCAGAATGGTATTAAGGGTAAGTTGCTACAATGGATAAAAGGATGGTTAAGTGGGAGAAGACAGAGGGTGGTAATCAATGGGTGCTGCTCTTCGTGGACTAATGTTATTAGTGGAGTCCCACAGGGTTCGGTGTTGGGTCCACTGTTCTTTTGTGTATTTATCAATGATATTGATGAAGGTATATCAGGCTTAATGTCGAAGTTTGCAGATGACACAAAGGTTGGCAGGGTTGTTAATGACAGTAATGGCAGTGTGCTACTGCAACAGGATCTAGATAATTTGGGCAGATGGGCTAAGAAGTGGCAACTGAAGTTTAACCTTGACAAATGCAAAGTACTGCATATGGGTAGAAGTAACCCCAGAGAAATGTACCAACTGTGTGGTACTACACTTAAGATGGTAGAAAATGAAAAAGACCTGGGAGTAATTGTGCAGTCAGATATGAAGTTTTCTGAGCAATGCAGACAGGCTGCTAGGGCAGGTCATGGGGTTTTGTCAATGATATATAGGAATTTTGCTAGCAGGGAAAAGGAGGTGATTGTCCCTCTGTATAAGGCAATGGTCAGGCCACGCCTTGAGTACTGCGTACAGGTCTGGAGGCCTCATTTTAGGAAGGATGTAGATTTGCTTGAGCGTGTACAGAGAAGAGCAACACGATTGGTGAGGGGAATGAAGGGATCCTCTTACCAAGAGAGGCTTAAGTTCTGCAAATTGCAGTGGCTGGAGACTAGGCACCTGCGCGGTGATCTGATTGAGGTCTATAAGGCCTTGAATGGGTTGAGCATGCTGAATTCTGATGGGAACCTTCCACTTGTTCAGATTACGAACCTACGGGGACATAAGTTCAAATTAAGAAAGGACAGATGTAGAATAGATGTGCGGAAATTTGCTTTTAGCCAGCGGGTGGTTAATTGCTGGAACAAACTTCCATCTGTCGTTGTGGAAGTTGATAGGTTGGATAAATTTAAGGAGGAACTGGACAGGCATTTGGAGGGAATGGTGTGATTTTTTTTTTTTTTTTTCTTGGCTGATGCTGCATAAGCTCCTACACTTGCTTTCTTGCATCATGTGCCACTACTACTACTACTACTACTACTATATTTGAGCACCCTTTCCCCAAGACCTTATCCTTATCCAAACTTTTAAAAAGCCTTTAATATGTTCCTTCCACAACCAATTGAATATGAATCTTAGCCATATTCTTGGTAAAATTACAAAAGGTATTAAAATTACTAACAATTTCTTCATTCAAAGAAAAATTACCATCCAAAAAATTGGATGGTAATTTTTATTAAAAAAATTTAAAAGTTTTTTCTTACTTGTCCACTAGATGGAGAAATATGTATCAAGAGATGGGTATATCCTTTGGCAAGTGGTAATGCTGCCTTAATTTGGATCATCCTACGCTGAGAACCTCTGGACTTGACTGGAATTAATTCTGATTGATCAGACAAGTTTTCTCCTTGTTCACTATGAGTTAACATATAATTAATACATATAAGTTATGATTAAGTGAAATTATTACTAAGAACTGCATCAAATTTTATGAATGTGTAAAAAATGGAAGGCACCTGCAGAATGGGGAAAAGGCAGAAATTTTTAAATTTTATAACTTCTATCCAACAAAACAACACAAAAATAAACATGGCATAAACATAACAATAAAATTAAAACGAATAACAGAAGAGTATATTACCATCAAAAAGTTCCAGGACTAATTTTTTTAATTGATAGAAATGCAGATTTTTTTTTATGTATGCATGAAGCAGATTGTTCTACCCTACATGAAAATTCTTGCTTGCTCATTTCTGTTTCAGCATGCATAGCATGACTTTCCAACAATGTCTTCACATGTAGCTTCTTCTGGTCAATATCAGTCTGGTGTTATGAAAAGGTGGAGTAATGAGTGAATATTAAATTTTTCTGAATGGCCAAAAGTGACACAGAGACATATAATCTGTTTCAAGGTACTTATGGTGATGAAGCTTTATAGCTTTCTTGTGTTTTTGAGTAGTATGGTCATTTTTGTGATGAAAGGGGAAGTGCTGACAATGATTCCAGTTGGACTACCCTTCCAGTGTAGGTTTGGATAGAAAAAAATGAAAGGGTCCAGGAATTTTTATAACATGGCTACTGAGAAACATAAGCAAAAACAGTTTGTTCCGCAATCAACCAGCAATTGGAGCGAGTGGATGGGTGAAATAAGGGTTTTTTTTTTTTTTTTTGGCTGATGTATATAAACTTGCTTTCTTGCATCATGTGCTTTTGCTAATGCTAAACAACAAATTTCTGAGGTTTGGGGTAAAAAAAAAAAATTGCATGCAAGATTGGTTCTGCATAGCTTGACACCAGAACAAAAAGGTTATGATTTGTGCTAACCATCTGCAAAGTTCACTTAATGCTAACACCTTTGTTGCTTCTATTGCTGGAGATAAAAACTGGTGCTTCCAATATGACTCTTCAATGGAGCAGCAGAGTCAACAGTGGAGGAAATCCTGTCATCTTCCTGCCTTTGTGCTGAAATGTTGACTTTTTATCCTTTATATAAACCTAAACTCTATCAAATGGGTGAGCTTGTGATGAGGCAACAAAGTTTACCATGAGAGAAAACAAAACTTTCAGAGAGGAATACTCTTGTCTCAACTATCAGTTCTTGGTTACCTGTATACAACATGCTTACCATTGCTACAACTATTCATTAGAACAAGTAGAACAGTATATAAGTTGACTCTGTTCAATTAATTTGCTACAAAGAAAGAGCCTTAAAACAGATTTCACAACAATGGCCTTGTTTCTTCCAAAACTGTAATATAATTTAATTGAAACAGTTCCCAAAATTCCAAATTTTGCATCCTGATTTGTAATTTTATATCTATTAAATTCTGTTTTTTTAAAGAAAGTATAGTTTTCATTTCTTTCCTAAGTCCTTGTAAATAATAACTATGCCTTTCAACAATATACTTCACAGGTTAAACATTAATGTTACTCTGGTGAGAGAAATGCACAAGAAATTTATATTTAAAATATGAAATTATACTGCACTTTATGTACTAAGGATTTTAAGATCAAAGCTAGATTACTGCATATTGTGACACTTGTGGGTGTTTATTTCATATTTAAATACACAAAATTGGCATATTTTAAAAAAAGAACATAGTAATGATTTTATGCTTTTACTTACCACATTTTAACCCCATTTTTAAGTGAAGGAGAACAACTAAATATCCATTCATCTTTGGTCTGAAAAGATAAGAACAAAACTATATTACTGTTCAATCAAGTAAGAAAATTTTCACTTTAAATGCAAGCATCTTTTCTGAAACTACAAATTCACTGAAAAAATAATAAGGATCAGTCTTAAAAATAATCATCATCTTCAATATACACTGGAATTTTTTATGCATTGCCTTGTTAACTGTATGAAATAAAATATTGAGTCATTATTAAGGACTCAATATTTTATTTCATGCAATTTACAAGACATGTGCATAAAAAATTCCAGTGTAATATTGAAGATGATAGTTATTTATTTTTTTTTAATACAGTCCCATCTTTCTTAAGAGTTCTTTTTCAACATGGAACATGAGCATGCCTTCCGTATCTGTGAAAATCTCTCTCCACCCCCCCCCCCCTTTCTGCTGTGCATCTATTGCTGCATAGCAATCTCTGGGATAGTGTTGTGCAAGTTCTACAATCCTCCCCCCCTCCCCCCCGATCAAGAAATTCAAGAAGGCATCATTAGTAAGAACAATCATGGCCACAGTTTTCTGAGATGAGGGAGACATGTTTCTTGCAAACTTCTTGCCTTCAGGGACCATGGTGGACTGATATCACTAAGTGAATGCATTACAAAAATCCTTGGTAAAATCTTGCACTTGGCAAATGTGTGCTACAAAGGAAATATCTGAAGTTTCAATCTTCTATAAGAATGCTAGGTCCCTGTACCACTGAGATCATGACAAAATATGCACTGTGATGGCCTTTCCTCTCCTGCAGTCCACATCTGACTCTGACACATCATCATCTCTTACTAAGTTCAGTGACACTTCATGTGTCTTGAGTATTGCATGAAATAAAAATGAGAAGGCATTACTTTCTAACTGACCTTAATTTCTTGAAATGTAATTTTAATGGGTTACTATTTGAAGTGGGGTTATGTGAATAATGTTCTCACAATTACATAACAGTTACCATATTAACAACATATTAATATTAACAAATAACAACAAATATTAACAACATACCATTCCTGTTGCTGTCACTAAGATAATTTCATCTTCAATCAAAGGAATTAAAAGGTAGGCTGATGAAAGTACCTAGAAGAGATGATGGAAAACTAGAGATTACATTTAGATATATTTAAGGCAGTGTTTTTCAACCTTTTTTTAATTATTGCCCTCTAAAGAGCTTTTCTATACAATTTTTTTTTCATAATTGGCCCCCCATGAAATTTTAAACAAAAAAAAAAAAAAAAAAAAAAACTTTATACTTACTCTTTTATTCAATGGGATCTCTGAGCCTGATGCTTCTTAGCTAAAAGTTCAATGTTTGGTATGAGGTTAGTAAGTTTAATTCTAATGTCTACTCTTGAACATATCAATTCTGCTTCTTTCCTTTGTTAATATTTTATTTATTGAACTAAAACCACTTTCAACCATATAAGACATTAGAAAACAAAGAAGTACTTTGGCCATTTCAGACCACACTGTTGGATAAACAAGTTTAGTTGTTTTTGATCCCACAACTCAGCCATTCCACTTTTTTAAAATTTATATTTGCATTCTTCATTGCAATTTAATTCAATGAGTTCTTGAATTTCTTCACTAGTAGACCTGGCATTGCATCCAGTTGGATCTAACAGCCATAGCTTCACTTCAAAAGAAAATAAATCTGAAAATCTATTTTTCATTTCACCTTTTAAAGAACACAAATGATCTGAATAATTCTTAAGATCATTCACGATGAGAGATTCATTGATTTCAGCTAATCATACCATGAAATTATTTTCTCATTATATTGCTTTCAAATATTTCCAGTTTTTAAATGAAGGCTTTTAATACATGTTTGCAGTCTATCACTGTAATTGATTTCCCTTAAAGTTGAAGTGATACTTCATTAAGTTTTCGAAAAATCCAAACCATATAGTATAAAGGGTGATTCAGGAAGAATAGTAAATATTTTGGAGGTTATAGTATCAATTATTCTGAGAAAAAAAGTTCATATAAACATGTGTCCAATTCGCAACGGATACAGAAATACATCTATTTGAAACTTGCACACACAAAGCCATTATGAGAGATATTAAAGAATGATAAATGACTTATTGTATATTTGTATTTATTGACTTTTTGAATGAAACAAGGGGATATTGCAAGACATCTAAACTGGAAAATTGGAAATAAGTTTTGGCAATTTTGAAAAACCCCATGAAACAATGCAAATTTATTTCATAGAGGAACGTTGTGTTCTCTAATTTATATGCAGGAGCATGTTATAGCAATGAACTGAATGAACACATTTTGTTAATCTTATTGGATTTAAATGCAAGAAGAATTACTCACCTAACTTGTCCCTTTTGTTAACTGCAAAAACCTCTTCTTAATTCTATGATTTTTTTTTTTTTATATTTGTACTATTTATATTATATATAATGATCAAAATTTGGGGCCCTGGAAGAATATCTAGGGAATAATGAAGCCTACCAGCTATTTGGATGGATTTCTTAAAAATAGCCTATGTCTAAAATTTCTTAAAGCATTCACGAATGTTTCATTTAGAATTTCTAATAATTCCTGTATTACATTCTGAATTTCCTGTCATTGTAAAACTGTGACCTAATGCGTGTGTGCGCACACACATACAAATTGAGCTAAATTTAGTGGGTATAGCAGATGGGGGGCCCACAGTGATGGAGTACTTCACAAGAAATTATTGAATGAAAAGTGTTAGTGTGCAAGAGCATTGCGATCACAAACACCAATTCCTTGAGGCCCACTTTTACAGTCATTTTCTCCAAACAGTATCATCACTGTTTTGTAGTATTCCTCGTTCACTGTTTGACATGCAGGGCAATTGATAATGAACAATGCTCTGACGATTATAAAATATGAAGACATGATCTTCAACATTTAATGGAAATTGTCTTGCTTTGTAGTAGTAGTAGTGGCATGTGATGCAAGAAAGTGTTTGAGCTTATGCAGCATCATCCAAAAAAAAAAAAAAATATATATATATATATATATATACAAATTTGTATATATATATATATCACACCATTCCTTCCAAATGCCTGTCCAGTTCCTCCTAAAATTTATTTAACCTATCAACTTCACAACGACAGATGGAAGTTTGTTCCAGCAATTAACCACCCGCTGGCTAAAGGCAAATTTACGAACATCTATTCTACATCTGTCTTTTCTTCATTTGAATTTATGCCCCCCATTGGTTCGTAATCTGAACAAGTGGAAGGATCCCATCAGAATTCAGCGTGCTCAATCCATTCAAGGATTGAGCACGCTCAATCCTTGTACACCTCAATCAGATCACTGTGCAGGTGCCTAGTCTCCAGCCACTGCAATTTGCACAACTTAAGCCTCTCTTGGTAAGAGGATCCCTTCATTCCCCTCACCAATCTTGTTGCCCTTCTTTGTACACGCTCGAGCAAATCTACATTCTTCCTAAAATGAGGCCTCCAGACCTGTACGCAGTACTCAAGGCGTGGCCTGACCATTGCCTTATACAGAGGGACAATCACCTCCTTTTCCCTGTTAGCAAAATTCCTATATATCATTAACAAAACCCCATGCCCTGCCCTGGCAGCCTGTCTACATTGCTCAGAAAACTTCATATCTGGCTGCACAATTACTCCCAGGTCTCTTTCATTTTCTACCACCTTAAGTGTAGTACCACACAGTTGGTATGTTTCTTGGGGTTACTTCTAACCATATGCAGTACTTTGCATTTGTGAAGGTTAAACTTCAGTTGCCACTTCTTAGCCCATCTGCCCAAATTATCTAGATCCTGTTGCAGTAACACACTGCCATTACTGTCATTAACAACCCTGCCAACCTTTGTATCATCTGCAAACTTCAACACCAAGTCTGATATAACTTCATCAATATCATTGATAAATATACAAAACAACAGAGGACCCAACACCGAACCCTGTGGGACTCCACTAATAACATTAGTACACGAAGAGCAGCACCCATTAATTACCACCCTCTGTCTTCTTCCACTCAACCATCCTTTTATCCATTGTAGCAACTTACCCTTAATAACATTCTGCTCCAATTTATACAATAGTCTTCCATGCGCAACAGTGTCGAAAGCTTTCCTGAAATCCAAATATATGATATCAAAATTATTTTTTGCATCCAGTTCCTTTGTAACCACATCATAATATCCTATCAAATTTGCCAGACAAGACTTTCCCTTAACAAACCCACGCTGTGTCTGAATTATTGCTGCAGTCTTGTCTAGATGATCCTGCAATGCATCTTTAACCAGTGACTCCATTATTTTACCCGGAACAGAAGTTAAACTAACTGGTCTGTAATTACTCGTGTCACCCTTCGATCCCCCTTTGTGAATTGGGGATACATTTGCACATCTGCAGTCCGTGGGGACCTCCTCTTAGTCCAAGGATGTTCTCATAATTATGGCTAAGGGTTTGCTTAGTTGCTTTGCCGCTTCCTTTAATACAACTGGATAGATCCCATCCCCCTCCCCCAGGTGCCTTTCTTATGTTTAACTTCAACAATTTCTCCTCCACTTTATTCTCAGTTATTACAAAATCATTAAGCACCCTGCTACAATTTGATAACCTTCTGCCATTTCCAAACCTTAATAACTCCTCATGTGTGAATGTAGAATCAAAATACTCATTCAGTTTGTTTGCCATCTGAGCAGAATCATCAACAGTCAAACCATTGATATCAAGTGGACCAATCAGATTCATCCCCTTTCTTTTAGAGTATATAAGTAAAGAAATCCTTGCTGTTTTTCTTAGCATCTTTTGCCAAAGATTTCTCGTAATCTGCCTTCGCCTCCCTAACCTATTCCGCCATGGAGAAGACAGTGTTTCCCATTGAGAGGATTAGGTTTTTATTTTAAGGCCATGGGTATAGCATTCCATAACCATAACTCATGACCATAATTTGTTATGTGTAATGATGGAAGAAATGAAGCATGAGTCAGCAGCAGCATGTTGACAAAGATCTTGACATTAGAGAACCTGCTACTTTCTCTGCAGTAAAGATGTGAGGCACAAACTTGGCCAAAACAAATTTCACTCCCAAATCTGTTAAAAGTTATTGAAATAGCCATAAGAAATACCAATTTCACTAGCAACTTTGTGGATAGTTAAATGTTGATCAATCATAAAGACAAACCAAAAGCAACTGAATCATTGGTTTCTGAAGATGAAGGGTTTCATAGTGAGGATCATTTTTTATGGAGAAGTGGCTGTTTTTAAGCTCTGAGAACTGTTACAGAAGTCATTGTATGACAAATAGTACTTTCTCCAAAAGCTGCTTTTAAAAATTCATGGGTTGCCTAACTTTTCCCTAATTTGAAATAAAATTTGATGCATATTCACTTCTCAGTAAAATCACTCATTTTAAAATGTGATGAAAACCAAAAATATATACAGCATTTCATAACAGGTGGGACATACTTTCAGGATCAGTTCAGGACCTTAAAACAATGAAAAGCAGTATGTGCCTAGACTTTTCCATTAGATCACTTTATGTGTTCTTTACCATTTTTTTTCAAAATTCTGGTAAAAATAATTGTTGTTCTCTGAGTAGGTATGAAAATTAATTACTATTCCAGTATATACAGTCTGAATTTGTAAAATAATAAGAGAAGTTTACCTCAATATAGTACGAGAACACTTCCATATGATACTCTCCAGAAATTAAAACGAAAAAATCGAAAATCTTACATTAGAGTAACAAATACTTAAAAATCAATTTAATGCACAATCAATTAAAAATCAATTTAACGCACAATCAATTAAAAATCAATTTAACATGTGTTAAATTGATTTTTAAGTATTTGTTACTCTAATGCAAGATTTTCGATTTTTTCGTTTTAATTTTTGGAGAGTATCATACGGAAGTGTTCTACGTACTATATTGAGGTAAACTTATCTTATTATTTTACAAATATTGATATCAACGTGGAATGCATTGAGCATTACAGCTCTGGTTCATACTATCTATACTCTGAATTTATATTTTGAAATTATATTTTTATTGTTTGTAATTGTAAGTTCTTACTGGAGATAACAAATCTGCTAAAGTTAGAAGTTTAAATATCAGTAAGTCTAAAATAGTTTTTCTGTACACTTCGCTGTGAAACCCGTACATTAGGATCAAGATCAAAACAGATAGCTAGCTTGATGGAGATGCTGATGAATGAAGAATCACATCTGTTTTTTTTCTGAAAAGTGAAAAATTTAGACTGAAGAGACAGAGTGGCTGTTGCAGTCTTGGATGGAATGTGACATGTGCATCTCATGTAAGGACTTGCCAAGTCCATTTCAGAAAGATGTTTGTAAACAGAAAGGTTCTAATCATTGTCTACCAGATTAGAAGACATTTCAGTTTTTACAACAGCTTTATCCATACCAGATTCAAAGATTACAAGGTCTTACTGAAGCTGATTTCCCAAAATGAAAGGTTTTTTATATTTGTTTTGAGAACAAAGCAAGTACAAAAAGTACACTTTATTTACCCATGACGATGAGGCTGGCTTCCCTAAAAATGGCTAGATAAATTTCACAATACTCATTATTGGACATATGAGAATCTATACGCTATAATCCAGTCAAGGCACAAGCAACAATTTAGTATTAATGTATGAGCAGGAATTATTACCTGGTCATACATTAATACTAAATTAATCAGTCCTATTATTAATTCCAGAAGGTTAACTGGAGATGAAGTTCTTCTTGCTATCTGATATTGCATGAGGTTTATGCATGATGGAGCTCAGTCTCAATTTAGGAAAGTAACCAAATGCTCATCCCGATAGGACGAGCATTTCCCTAATGGATGGGCCACAGATTCCCTCCTGCATGACCTGATTGCTTCCCCGACTTGAATCTCCTTGATTTTTAGCTGTGGAGTCATCTGAAATCTATACATCTACTGACAACAATGAAATGCTCTGCCAATGTGTAGAATAGGATGCCAACAAATCCAAACAATACCAGAAATATTTGAATATGATAGGTAGTCCATAATGAAGCATGTCCAGTGGTGTATTCAAGCACGAAGTGGTCATTTTGAGTGCATCTTCTTTAAAGGTAAGGTAGGATATTGTAGGAATACAAAAACAGGTTGTAACTTGGAAACAAGTTGATTTAACTTGTTTCCAAGGTAATCAACTTGTTTACTTTTTTTAGGTCCTGAATCAACAATAAAAGAAAGTACAGCCCATTAAGCAAATCTTAAGTGACCACCTAGTAACATATCACAGAGCCATTGCACATGTATGGACTACCTATCCTTTGGTCCTTGAGGTTGTCACAGACATTCTCTCAGATATGGCAGACAAGCTGTACTTGCTACCTGGGAGTCTAAAACGCTGATGGAACTGATATTCGGGTGATACTCAAGTCAAGTGGACCCAATTTCGGCGAAGTCCGGACAGTCTGTGACAGCCAAATCCTCTGCTTGCACCTTCACGATGGTGGGAATGTTAGTAATCCTGGGTATAACCTCGATGCACTAATACATGGTGGGTGACCACCCAGGTGTGAACCAACGTAAACAGGGGTCAAGGTGTGGTGCCCACACCACATGGAGGAACGCCGCCCCTCTTATGTTACCAGGCAGTACTAGGTGGTAGATGACTCTCATCAACCGGTGAAATACCACCACTTTGCTTATTGGAGGCTTGAAGTGGTGGAACCCATGTTTAGTCTCTAGAGATAAGTTCTGGTCAACCCTTCCCTATCTCTTCCATCATGCAGTATGATTCATGACTTTTGAGGTTATGATGAACGTCGTGACGAGATCCAATATTCCTTACATTTCGAGGGTACAGCTCTAAAACGGTGTTCGCAGGATGGCCGCTAGTTAGTACACCGGACCGAACCTATTTGTAACTCTCTAGGAGGCTTCCGGATCAGCTAGTGTATAATCTTGCTACCTCTACTCTGCCAGATAGTGACTGGAGGGAGTCCGAGTAGTGTGTATGCGGGGAGCATTGTCGAGGCCACGTCACGTCAAGGATCATTCTTACCACATGTACGCCCTATCCAAAAATTTCATTACTTCATACAGCATGTCCCACACACTTTTTATTACTATTGAATACAACATGAATTGTCAAAACTAATAGAGCAAGCTTATCTGTGAAAAGATCTAAACCTCCCAAGGACTTCCTAATTCATTTCACAAATATACGTGGTCTCAATTCTAATCTCAAAGATGTCCATTTCCACTTGCAGTCTGCCAAACCCCATGTACTTTTTCTGACAGAATCTCAGTTATCGGTTGATTCAACTACTGTTCATCTCAGATGCCCAAATTATTCGCTGTATGATTCCTTTCGCCTCAAAGGTGGTACTTGTGCATATGTCCGTTCTGATATTCCCTGTCAGAGACTTGGTAATTTGGAATCTCCTCTCTTTGATCTTCTCTGGCTTAAAATCTCTCTACCTCATTGTGTCAAATTCATCTGTTGTCTCTACCGTTCTCCCAACTCCACTAATCACTTGGAGCTCTTTGAATTCCTCTCTTTGCAACTTGACTTTCTCCAGTCCAACTTTCCTAACAGTGAGGTAATTTTCCTTGGTGATTTTAATGTTCACAACTCCAGCTGGCTTCCGTTTTCTAGTCACACCAACCCAGCAGGTCGAGATGCTGAGGCTTTTGCAATTACTAATGACCTAGCACAGATTGTTCATTTACCTACAAGAATACCGGACAATCCTAATCATACAGCCAATACACTTGATCTTTTTCTCACAAACAACCCTTCTAAGTACACGGTCGAAGTGAGAGCTCCTTTAGGCACTTCACATCACAACTTGGTGATTGTCTCTTCTCCAATGGAACCTTTATCTCATGGCTATTCCCAACCTCGTGTTGTTTGGCATTACAAGAATGCAAAATGGGACGACATGCGAGACTTCTTTTCTTCTTTTCCTTGGTCGGATTACTGTTTCAAAACTTCTGATGTCAACGTTTGCTCAGATCGTGTCAGTGAAATTATTCTTGCAGGAATGGAATCTTTTATCCCACACTCCACTTTAAAATCTCGTCCTTTATCTAAACCTTGGTTTTCCAATAAATGTGCTAAGGCTGTCCAAGAGAAGAATGTTGCATATCGTAATTGGCTTGTTTCTAATTCTACAGTTTCATTTTCTATATACACCAAAGCTCGCAACAATTGTAAAGGCAGTTATGTTATTAATCAGTCCAAACTAGAGTTTGAACAGGCTAAGAGTAGAAAACTTGCTTCTTGCCCTAATGGTAGCCGAGCATTCTGGTCTCTTGCCAAAGCTATTGGCAGCAACTTTTGCTGATCACTGCTCCCACCTCTCTCCAAACCAGATGGTTCTGTTGTCACTTCAGCAAAGGATAAAGCTGACCTGCTAGCATCCCATTTTTCTTCCAGCTCATGTATTAATGATCTTGGTAAAATACCTCCCACCATTCCCAACAAGCTCCATTCGATGCCTACTGTGGACTTCTGTCAAAAGGATATCAGAAGGATTTTGACGAATCTTGATGCTAAGAAAGCTCCAGGTCCTGATGGTATTTCTCCACTTGTTCTCAAAACCTGTGCTCCTGAACTTACTCCTATTCTTTGCCGCCTTTTTTCACTTTCTTATTCCAAAGGTGTTTTTCCTTCTGCTTGGAAATTTGCTCATATCCAGCCAGTTTCTAAAAAGGTAGACAAATCCCTCACATCCAATTATCGTTCCATCACAATTACTTCTACTCTTTCTTAAGTAATGGAGAAATCAATTAACCACCAACTCTTAAACTACCTAGAAACCTTCCGTCTGATCAACGATCGCCAGTATGGATTCCGTCAGTGTCGATCCACTGGTGATATTCTGGCTTATGTTACCCATTTATGGACTAATTCAATGGAAAGGTTCGGTGAAACACAAGTAGTTGCTCTTGACATCTCAAAAGGCTTTTGATCGTGTTTGGCATAAAGGTCTTCTAAACAAGCTTCCATCTTATGGTTTGCCAACTGTTTTTAGTAATTGGTTATCCAGTTTTCTCTCTGATCGCTCACTGAGGGTGATGGTAGATGGCTCTCTGTCTTCTAACTTCTCCACTAATGCCGGTGTCCCCCAAGGTTCAGTTCTTTCCCCCACTCTTTTCCTCTTGTATATCAATGACCTTCTTCCATTGACTGGAAATCCTATCCATAGTTTCGCCGATGATAGAACATTGCATTCCACTTTCCATTTTGAGAAACCTTGTCCTGCTCAATCAGCTTCAACTTCTTGAAAATCTGCTACCAATTCCTTAAATGCTGATCTTCGGGTAATTTTCCAGTGGGGCAAAGACAACTTAGTTGATTTCAAACCTTCTAAAACTCAGTCTTGTCTTATATCTCGCAAAAAGCATTCTTCTGCTCCTATGCTTATCTTTCGTGACACTCCGATTTCTAGGCAAAATGATATATCTCTTTTGGGGATTACCCTGACTTCTAATCTCTCTTGGCACAAGCACATTACAAATATTGCTTCCTCTGCATCTAAAAAACTTGGTTTTCTCTTTCGCTCTCGGCGTTACTTTTCTTCCAAACAGCTGCTCACTCTGTATAAATCGCAAATCCGCCCTGCCCTGGAATATTGTTCCCACATCTGGGGTGGTGCCCCCAAAACCTCTCTCAGGCTCCTTGATTCCATTCAGAAGAGGGCAGTTAGGTTAATTAATGATTCATCTCTAACAGAGTCTCTCCACTTGTTTTCTCATAGACGCACTGTTTCTGCTGCATGCCTCTTCTACAGATATTTCCATGGGCACTGTTCTTCTGAATTGGCTTCTATAATTCCCGTTCTCTCTTTCAAAACAGTCCGAACACGTGCCGCCACCAGCCAACATCCATTTACTGTCCAACTTCAAACCCACAGAACCAACTTTTCATCTTCCTCATTTATTCATTCAACTGCCGTTTTCTGGAACAACCTTCCTCCATACGTATTTCCTGAAAATTACAGTCTACAGGAGTTCAAGTCCAATGTCAACAAATATCTTCTTTCGTCTTCTCAACCTCCAACCCAAGCACGGTACTAAGTACTATAGGTTCTAATACCTCTCGTGTTTGGGGTTCACATTAAAAAAAAAAAAAAATGTGCATAGCCTCTTTCTGTACACAATTTCTCTCAGACAGTTTTTAAATTCTGTACAGTGGGACCAACTGATGATGTTACCAACAGCAAATTCTAAGTCTGAGGCATTCAAGGATTTAATAGTAGAAGCTATTAAACATTCCATACCTATTAAGAAATATTGTTCAAGGTTTAGGCCTAAATGGTTGTCAAATGAACTAAAGAGACTCGTGGCAGAGAATAAAAATGCATGGGATGCATATAAATTATCAGGCGACACGGAAGCCTATGATATATATAAGATACTCTGTAATCAAGTCACAAAGGAGGTTAGGCAGGCAAAGGCAGATTACGAGAAATCTTTGGCAAAGGATGCTAAGAAAAACAGCAAGGATTTCTTTACTTATATAAACTCTAAAAGGAAGGGGATGACTCTGATTGGTCCACTTGATATCAATGGTTCGACTGTTGATGATCCTGCTCAGCAACAGGATCTAGAAAATTTAACATTGGAAAATGCAAAGTACTGCATATGGGTAGAAGTAACCCCAGAGAAACGCACCAACTGTAGGTTACTACACTTAAGGAGGTAGAAAATGAAAAAGAGCTGGGAGTAACTGTGCAGTCAGATATGAAGTTTTCTGAGCAATGCAGACAGTAATACCAGGGCAGGTCATGGGGTGTTGTCAATGATATACAGGAATTTTGTTAGCAGGGAAAAGGAGGTGACTGTCCCTCTGTATAAGGCAATGGTCAGGCCATGCCTTGAGTACTGCATGCAGGTCTGGAGGCCCCATTTTAGGAAGGATGTAGATTTGATAGATAAGCCTATGATAGATACAAGTTGATATGCCACCAAGTTACAAAGGAGGTTAGGCAGGCGAAGGCAGATTACGAGAAATCCTTGGCAAGGGATGCAAAGAAAAACAGCAAAGAGTTCTTTACTTATGTAAACTCTAGAAGGAAGGGGATGAATCAGATTGGTCCACTTGATATTGATGGGTCAACTGTTGATAATCCTGCTCAGGTAGCTAACAAACTAAATGAATATTTTGCATCGACATTCACACATGAGGAGTTATTCAGCGAGGGGAATGCCAGAGGTGTATTCAACTCTAGCAGTAAGCTACAGAATCTTGAAATAACTGAGAGTAAAGTGGAGGAGAAACTGTTGAAGATAAACACAAGAAAAGCACCCGGGGTGGATGGGATCTATCCAGTTATATTAAAGGAGGCAGCAAAGGAAGTAAGCAAACCCTTAGCCATAATTATGAGAGCTTCCTTGGACTCAGGGGAGGTACCCATAGACTGGAAATGTGCAAATGTGACCCCAATTCACAAAGGAGGATCAAAGGCTGACACAAGTAATTATAGACCTGTGAGCTTAACTTCTGTTCCAGGAAAATTAATGGAGGCACTGGTTAAAGAAGCACTGCAGGATCATTTAGTTATAGCTTATAGTTATAGCTCGGACACAGCATGGTTTTGTTAAGGGGAAGTCTTGCCTGACCAATTTGATTGGATACTATGATGCAGTCACAAAAGAACTGGATGCAGGGAATAGCTTTGATATTATATACTTGGATCTTAGAAAGGCTTTTGATACTGTTGCACATGGAAGACTGCTACACAAATTGGAGCAGTGTGACATTGGAGGCAAATTGCTGCTATGGATAAAGGGGTGGTTGAGGGGGAGAAGACAGAGAGTGGTAATCAATGGACACTGCTCATCTTGGACTAATGTTATTAGTGGAGTCCCTCAGGTCTCAGTGTTGGGTCCATTATTGTTTTCTGTATTTATAAATGATATTGATGATGGTATATCAAGCTTAATGTCCAAGTTTGCAGATGATACAAAGGTTGGCAGGGTTGTCAAGGACACTACTGACACTATGCTGCTGCAACAGGATCTGGAAAGGTTGAGCAGATGGGCTGAGAGCTGGCAAATGAAGTTTAACATTGACAAATGTAAAGTACTACACAGGGGAAACAGCAACCCCAGAGCAACGTATCAACTCTGTGGTACTACACTGACAGTGGTAGAGAATGAAAGGGACTTGGGGGTGGTTGTGCAGGCGGATATGAAGTTCTCTGAGCAGTGCAGACGGGCTGCAAGAGTAGTTCATGGTGTATTGTCGATGATATATAGGAATTTTTCCAGCAGGGATAAGGAGGTGATTATTCCCTTGTATAAGGCAATGGTCAGGCCATACCTAGAGTACTGTATACAGGTCTGGAGGCCTCATTTCAAGAAGGATGTAGAGCTGCTGGAACGAGTACAGAGAAGGGCAACAAGATTAGTGAATGGAAGAAAGGGGTGCTCTTACGAAGAAAGGCTTAAGTTTTGCAAATTACAGTGTCTGGAGACTAGGCACCAGCGAGGTGATCTGATAGAGGTGTATAAAGCCTTGAATGGTTTAAGCATGCTCAATGCTGATGGGATTCTTACTCTCGCTCAGAATAATCACCTGAGAGGGCATAAATTGAAATTGAGGAAAGACAGATGTAGGATAGACGTGCGGAAATTTGCCTTTAGCTAGCGGGTGGTTGGTTGGTGGAACAGACTTCCATCCCTTGTCATGGAGGTTGATAGCCTAAATAAGTTTAAGGCTCAGCTGGACAGGTATTTTGAACGAACAGAGGGGTGAAGTGGAAGTGGGTTTTTTTTTTTTTTTTTGGCTGATGCTGCATAAGCTTGCTTTCTTGCATCAAATGCCTGTACTAATGCTAATGCTAATTTGCTTGAGATTGTACAGAGAAGGACAACAAGATTGGTGAGGGGAATGAAGGGATCCCCTTACCAGCAGAACCTTAAGTTCTGCAAATGGCAGCAGCTGGAGACTAGGCACCTGCGAGGTGATCTGGTTGAAGTGTATAAGGCCTTGAATGGGTTGAGCATGCTGAATTCTGATGGGATTCTTCCACTTGTTCAGATTACGAATCTAAGGGGCATATAAATTGAAATTGAGGAAGGACAGATGTAGAATAGATGTTCGTAAATATGCCTTAGCCAGCGGGTGGTTAATTGCTGGAACAAACTTCCATCTGTCGTTGTGGAAGTTGATAGGTTAAATAAATTTAAGGAGGAATTGGACAAATATTTAGCGGGGATTGTTTTGTAACTTTTTTTTTTTTTTTTTTTGGCTGATGCTGCATAAGCTCATATGCCTGCTTTCTTGCATCACGTGCCACTACTACTACAACTACAGCTGTGAGTAAACTGGGTTTGTCACTTAGCTTAATATTGTGGAGGCACTTTGCCACAAGTTGCCTTAATATTACACTACTCTAAATAAAAAGTACTGCTTCAATGGAGAAAAGTACTGCTTTTATTTAAAGTGTATGCCACTACCAAGACCTGGGTCTTGATTCTTCTTGGAGTCTCATAGGTAGGGAGGCAGGCATTATGAAGACCTGAACAACACAGTGATGAGATATATCCACAACATTGAGATGCAAGATAGTGAAATAAGCAAAACAGACATAACTGTACAGCTCAATTTCAAAGTATTAAAGATGCCTATAACTGTTTATTCAACTGTATTTGTATATATGTTTTATAAATTAGTCCTTCTGTGATGTTTGAAAACCAAATGTTTGGCACAGAAATCTACTAACATTTCAGCAAATTTGAAAACAAAGTATACAAATTTCAACAAACAAAAGACAAGGTATTGCTGACATGGCATATGTAATAAAGCATGCCCAAGGGCTTCCCATTAATTTCAAAGGAGTTCAAAGTGTGAGAGGTAGGGAGGCCAAATGGTTTACTTGATTCGATTATCCTCAAAATATTATTTATTGAAGTCTACTTAGTGAGAAGTGTTTGGCATTTTCATCTATTAAAGGGAAATGCTCTCTGACTGCACCTGATTGCATTAGCACTGAAGTAGAATTATCTCAACATCTTGCATTAACACAGGCTTCACAAAATCATGTAGGTCAATATAGTCACAGACTGTTTCAGGCTATCAGTTTACAGTGGAGCATAGATTCATTTATGAATAGTATGGTAGTCTTAATTGTTCACACGTTCATAGCACTAGCCACTATCTTTGGATAGCATTAAGTGGGATACCTAATGCTTTGGGTCTCCTTTTATATTGATCATGTTCTCGCAACCATGAATACAGAACAATGGGAGAAATATGCCTTTTTGTAGCTGTAGTGAATGTAGGAAAAGTGGATATCTGTGGATAATCAGATCCTAGTCTTCTTCTATGAATTAATTCTAATGTACCACTCTGGAGTTCACATGAGCCACCCTACTACAGATAATTGGATACTTGCTTTCAGTTTGGCCATATCCTGTCAATATAAATTGTTGTTCAAACATTTTTACATTGCCTAACAGAAAATCCAGTGTAGTACACCAATCCTAAACGAATCTGGTGTGTGTGTGGTTTTTTTTTTTTTTTTGTTAATTGTTGGCACATTGGCTTCTGTGGCCATAATGCACCTCCCAAAGTTTTTGCATTTTACTCTGATCCAAGCCCGAGGTGGGATTCGAACCCGCAACCTTTGGGTTGTCAGGCAGGCACTGTACCCACTTGGGTGTGTGTGTGTGTGTGTGTGTGTGTGTGTGTGTGTGTGTGTGTGTGTGTGTGTGTGTGTGTGTGTGTGTGCATGTCAATGTGTGTGTGTGTGCATGTACATGCACAATGTGTGTGGTGTGATTCTATGCAAATTCTCCAACAATACGACTATTTCTACCTGGATTTTAAAGCAATAAATTTGAATGCAGATTTGATTCTGTTCATATTACTTATGTTACTTTCAGACATTTAAAAACTACTGTAAAAGCTAGTAGTAGTAATCGAGGCATGTGATGCATGGAAGAAAGCAAGCTTATGTAGCATCAGCCAAAAAAAAAAAAAAAAAAACATTTTCACACATCCATTCCTTCTAAATGTTTGTCTAGTTCCTCCTTGAATTTATTTAAGTTGTCAACTTCCACAACGACAGATGGAAATTTGTTCCAGCAATCAACTACCTGCTAGCTAAATGCAAATTTCTGAACATCTATTCTAGTGTTTTGAAGGTTTGTGTCAGGCAGTCCATGAATTTGTTTTGTGACTGATTATAATTACCATTACTATGATTTTTGTTTAAATTTTGAAAATACAAAGTCTAAGACCAGACTACACAGTCAAATAATTTCATGACATTACAATGACAGGTTCACATTGCATAATAAATGTATAACATATAATGATTACAGTTGTACCTTGCTTTACCTTGTTTCGCTTAAACCTCCATGATAGTTCATCTATGCTAATCCACTCTCCAGCTGTGGTGAAAGTGGATGTTACAATAGGTGGATGTTTACGGAAATATTTTCCTGACGGCCGTTTTACAAAATGATGGAATAAGACCTTCTGATGCCAATCCACATCTTTGATAACCTATTAAAAAGGCAAACATGTCAATCATCAGACTTTTCTACATAAGAAAGAACTTGTAAAGCTTGAAATGTGATTTGAAGATAGTATATTGTACTTTAATTAGATTTTACATTTAATGAGATTTTGCATAAGAGCACACAGGACTTAAATATCAGCTTTGATAGTATCAGTTTGATTCCTTCCACTATCATTTTTTAAAATTTTTATTGTTTTCAATTTCATAATCAAATGATGTTCATAACTGATTATTTTGTAATTTATAAAATAATTATTTATCTTTTAAAACTAAATTTAAAAATATCATTTTTAAAATTTTTTATTGTTTTCAATTTCATAATAAAATGATTTTCATAATTGATTATTTTGTAATTTATAAAATAAATTACAATTTATCTTTTAAAACTGAATTTAAAAATAAAAAATAAAATACTTTTAACTTTCTGAGGGAAGAATGCATTTAATGGTCAACTTCTTTATTTCTTGTAATCTTTTTGTGTTATTTCAGGTGTATTCTACTGTGTTATGTACCACTGGATTAATATTAAGTGATATTCCAGAAAATCAGTCAAAGAATTTATCTCGAAGAAACAATATGTTTTTGAAGAATTTTGCTTTTTTATTGACCTAAATATCATAATAAATCAAACTCTATAAGTAGATTTATAGTCCTAGTCTCACTCATTTTATTTTTAATTTAGCTAGAGATTTCATTGGTTACTACTTAATATACATAGAATCTTTGTATCGTTCAAATCTGCTGCCATTGTTATAGTCATAAAGTGAATGGTAGGGCCATTCAAATTTTTTAATTGTGATAAATTGGTAGCTCTGAAGTTAGACTCACTTAGGTTGGCATCAATTGGATAATTGTTATGTATTATAATTAACTTAAATTTTCAAGGTATAACCTAATACACATAATGCAAACTTGGTAGTGTGGTAGTATTACTGCTGCATAAATTGGTGTATCAATAAGAACATTTGAATTTTAATTATATATAATTAATAATGTAACTTCATAGCATAACTGGTGCATAGTGTTATTACTGCATCAGATATATTTGTTTAGCGAAGTATTATTAATTACACTGAATTTGAGGGGAAATCATGCCTCAGACCAGAGCAGCAAAGTAAAGGGCTCAAGCTAGTGGGCATGCTGTAGCTCTGGAGAGTTCAGGAAGGCAGTTGTCTCTGAATCATAGCCTTATGAGATGTAAGGCTTGTCTGATGTTTGCAGAGCTATCTGTAACGAGACATGATATAGCCAAGGAGGATGCCTTTGTGTGTGCTTGACATAAGAAGTATGATGATATTAGGCCCACTGTCGTTTTCCATGTTTTTAATGATATTTATAAAGGCATATAAGGCTTAATGTCCAAGTTTGCAAATAATACAAAGGTTGGCAGGGTGGTCAATGACAGAATACTATCGCCAGAAAGCAAGCATCATAATATAATATATATATTTTTTTTTTTTTGCTATTACAGAATTTTTTTTATATTTGATTTATTTTTATTTGCTTTTTATATTTGCAAATAATTTTTTTTTTAATATTTGCTATTACAGAAAGCAAGCATCATCTCCACCCCAAAAAAAACCTACACAGTTCACCCACCCTACCCTCCAAGAATGTCTAGTTCTTCCTTGAATTTATTCAACCCATCCATTTCCACAACACATGAAAGCTTTTTCCAACAAATCAACCACCAGCTGACTGAAAGCAAACTTCTGCACATCTATCCTGCACCAACTGTGTGGCACTATACCCAGAGTAGTAAAAATGAAAAATATCTGTGGGTAATTATGCAGTCAGATATGAATTTCTCTGAGCAATGCAGACAGGCTTGTCAGGACAGCTCATGGAGTTTTGTTAATGACAAAACCTCATGGGGTTTTGTCAATGACATGGGAATTTTGCTAACTGGGATAAGGAGTTGATTATCCCATTGTATAAGGCAATGGTCAGGCCATACATTGAGTACTGTGTATAGGTCTGGAGGTCTCATTTTAGGAAGGATGTGGAGCTGCTGGAATGAATACAGAGAAGGGCAACAAGATTGGCGAGTGGAGAAAAAGGCTGCTCTTACCAAGAAAGGCTTCACATCTACAAATTGCAGCCTGAAGACTAGGCACCAGTAAGTTGATATCATTGAGGTGTTTAAGACTTTGAATGGATTGAGCATGCTCAATGCTGATGGGAATCTTCCTCTTGCTCAGACCACACACTGAGGGGTACAAATTCAAATAGATGTGCAGAAGTTTGCCTTTAGCCAGTGGGCGGTTGACTGTTTGGAGCAAACTTTCATCTGTTGCTCTGGAAGTTAATATTTAAATAAAGTCAAGGAAGAAGTAGACAAACTATTGGAGGGAATGATTAGGTGAAATGGGAAGTGTTTTTTTTTTTTTTTTTTTTTTTTTCTTTGTGGTTAAGCTGTATAAAGCTTGCTTTCTTGCATAATTTGTCACTGCTAATGCTAATTTAGGCCTTGGCTATTTTCAGTTTGCTTTATTTAACTGACTTTTTAATTCTCAGCTAGAGTAGGCCCATTTTTTACATTATGAATATTTTAAATACTATATTTTCCAGACCATAAGACATTTATTTTCTTGAAAAATATTACTCCTAAAATTCTTGTGCATCTTAAGATCTGAAGGTGTAAGAGGTAAACGCAGTTATGTCCTTTTTCTTACGTTTAGCTGCGGCAGGAGACAGTATGAGCTTAAGGTAATTTTCAAAAAAAAAAAAAAAAGTGAGCTCGTTTATTGTGTAATCATTTCAGGTCAGATATAATGGAGCAAAATGGTCAGTTACTGAATTAAACACAGAGTTATCTTAGCTATATCTGTAGGGAGCCCTAGCCAACTGAAGCCATTGAACACCTCAATTAGAAATCCCTTGGGCTTGCTAATTGAGGACTTCATATTTCACTGTTCTGCTCAGATAACTTTATATTTGACTGTAGAATTACAGGTGACTCCTGCTTAATGCTGATAATTCGTTCCCGAAAAACAGAGGACTAAGTGAGCACCGTATTCCCATAATGTAACATATGTATTTGTGAGTTGCGGTCTAGGCCATACGATATTTCCTAATCAATAATAAACAGTAGCGAAAAGGCACACATATGTAGATCAAAATATTTAATATTAAAAAATTTGTACATATAAAATAATCTCCATTACATACATATATAATTATGTGGTAAGTAACTACATTACGTATCAAAATTAAACTTAAAATGCCAATTAAAATCACGAATTTATTAATCCGATGGCCCTGGGCTGCCAAGTTTTCGTAACTTTGGTCGATTTTGGGTTGTACTTTGGCCGTCTTCTTAGTAAACTAAAAGGGGTTTTATTTTAAAATCCCTGCAGTGTTACCATTCAACAATAAAATCAACCGATCCTTCGCCGCTTTGAAGTCTGGCATGTTTTTTTCTTCTTCTTTCGATATGAAACTTATTTTAGGCATTCATTTCCAAAAAAAAAAAAAAAAATCCTGTTCATCTATGTTAAAAACTTGTTGAGAAGTTTAACACCACTCTTCAATAATTTTTAGAAGTTCTTGAAAGTTTCGGCTTCTTGATCTGCACTTGCGGCTTCTCCCTGGATTTTAAATCTGTCTTACCAGCCCTTACTAGCTTTAAATGGTTCCACTTTTCTTTTCCTTTGTTTTTTTTTAAAGGTGAGCTTTCTTCAGGTCATCATATAGGCTAATCGCTTTTTCTTCAATGGAATTGTGCGTTGGATCTTAAATAAAATTATTCAGAAGTCTCTCCATTTCAATTATAATATCCGGCCTAGTTGCTTGTAGTGTAACAACTGCCTTTCCCACCGCTAAAATTAATTCTTTATTTTTTATAATTGTTCTTACTGTTGAACCTGCCAGTCCTAAATTATTGCACACATCCATTTGTCGTTGAATGGAATCGATTCGCTTCAAAACGTATAATTTAATTTTCAAATTCAGTATTTTTCTTACCTTAGTAGGCTTCGTACCGCGCCCAGATGTTGTTCCTTTTTAATTCTTATTAATCTTCGAAAATGTAACTGTGTTGCATTAATTATGATACAATGTTCGAGTAAACTGTCCGTTACGGATGAGGTCTAACACTGTACCGAGTGATGACTAGACTTCGGATAAATTCATATAATGAAAATATTACAAGCAATATACTTGATCATTTTTTAAAATGTTGAGTATGTAACAAGTCACTATAGTGCAATTAAATTAGTGTGGGAGAAAATTTCACAAGTCAGCATGGGAAACTTTGCTATTCATTTTCAAACTATCGACTACATCAGATGAAACATTTTCGTTAAAGTGAGTTGTGATAGCGTTAGAGTGAGATATGGATTATAATATAAGAACAGCATTATAGTGAATCAGCATACAGCATTATAATGAGGGCCTACTGTACCTTAAGCCTTTTTCATTTTATACAGCCCTGAGTGTGGTACCACAGAGCTGGTACATTAATCTGGGATTACTGCATATGAAGTACCTTACATTCGCCAATATTAAACTTCAATTGCCACTTCTCAGCTCCTCTGCTTAATTTGTTGTTGCCGTAGCATACCCTGATTACTGTGATTAACTACCCTGCCAAACTTTGCATCATTAGCAAACTTAAGACATTATGCCTAATATGCATAATTAATAAATATAGAAAACAACCATGGCCTGAACACTAAACACTGGGAAACTCCACTAATAACCTTAGTCCATGAAGAGCAGTGCCCGTTGATAATCACTCCTGTCTTCTACACCTAACCATCCCTTTATCAATCACAGAAACTGGCCCTTAAGAGCACACTGCTCCAATTTATACAGTAATCTTTAATGTGTAACAGTATCAAAAGTCTCACCGAAATCCAAGTATATGATATCAAGTTTATTTTTTGCATCCAGTTCCTTGGTCACTGCATCACAGACACCCAATCAGATTGATCAAACAGATTGCCCCTTAACAAATCCATGCTGTGACTGCAGTATACCTGCATTTCTCTCTTCTGCATTAGTCCTTTAACTAATAACTCCATTATTTTTCCTAGACAGAAGTCAAGCTAACAGCTCTGTAATTACTTACATCATACAGTGGCAGACAAAAAAAAATTGCATCACTTGTGAATTTTGCAAATAATGTGTTTTGTGCTGAATTGTGGGTTGCAGAAATGTTCGAAATGCATTTGTTAGATGGGATATATATCTCTGTGAATGAAATCAAATAAAAAGACTCCACCTGATGTACCTAACTGCCATAAATATCTTCCCAAAGAGTAAAATGCATAATTAATGGTAATATGAGAAATCACACAAATGGCAATCATGACAACAAAACACATTTTATTTCATTATGTGTATAAACTGAAATGACAAGTTAATGTAATAGTATTATGTAATGTAAATCAGCAAAATAATACAGTAAATCCCCGCTATTCACGGTATCTGTATTTGCGGTCGCTGATTTAATATAAAATGAAACCTGAAAAAATGTGAATTTTAAAGTGCCGTGAACATTTTCCGCCATAAAAAATCATGGGCGTGGATAAAATTATCTTTCCCGGTCAAAAAAGCGCTCAGTGGGTGGGGGGGAGGGGTGACAAAATCGCGAGCGTGGATGTTTCTCGCTAATCCTTGTTCAGTATGTGTTATGCGTTTATCATGGAAGGTTTCGTCGTTTGCTTTTAATTTATATGCTTATAAATTGAATAAATTTATAAATTGATACGCTTACAAAAGTGATAAATCTACCATTTTGCAGTGTAAAACAGACTTTTTCGGGTGTGTTAACGGAAGAAAGTGACTTTATTGTGGACAAGTTCTTTCTAACCCGTACAAAAATATGGCTACGAATAACAAGGGAAATGTGAAAAGATCAAAGGTGATGACATTTGTCTAATAACTCAAAAAAATTGAGTTAATAGACAAAATTTCTAATGGTGAAAGTGTCTCCTCAGTGGCAAAACATTATAAAATAAATGAGTCAACGGTACGATCAATCAAGAAATCGGAAGAAAAAATCCGCCGTAGTGTCCGTGAAAACGCGCTAATTGCTTCAAAAATTTGCTCTGTAACTCGTGATGTTAAATTAGAAAAAATGGAAAAAGCTTTAAATCTGTGGATAGAAGAGCGAACTCAAAATAAAATTCCGTTAAGTTCACTCATCATTCGTGAAAAGGCAAAACTCCTTTATCAACACTTTAGCGAAACTGGTGATAGTACTGACTGCGGGATAAGTTTTTTTGCTAGCAAAGGCGCTGGTTTGAAATTTCTAATAAATATTACATTTAATACTAAATTGTTTCTTATTTTCATTTCGATGCCATATGCTTGCATTTCACTATGTACTGTCTATGTACATAGTCATATTATGAAGGTACATATAATACATACATAGACAAAATTTTAGACTAGTTTTTCTTATATTTCTTGTCAATGATATACAGGAATTTTTCTAGCAGGGATAAGGAGGTGATTATTCCCTTGTATAAGGCAATGGTTAGGCCACATCTTGAGTACTGTATACAGGTCTGGAGGCCTCATTTCAAGAAGGATGTAGAGCTGCTGGAACGGGTACAAAGAAGGGCAACAAGATTAGTGAATGGAACAAAGGGTTGCTCTTACGAAGAAAGGCTTAAGTTTTGCAAATTACAGAGTCTGGAGACTAGGCACCGGCGAGGTGATCTGATAGAGGTGTATAAGGCTTTGAATGGTTTAAGCATGCTCAATGCCAATGGGATTCTTCATCTTGCTCAGAATAATCACCTCAGAGGGCATAAATTCAAATTGAGGAAGGGCGGATGTCGGATAGATGTGCGGAAATTTGCCTTTGGCCAGCGGGTGGGTTGGTTGGTGGAACCGACTTCCATCACTTGTTGTTGAAGTTGATAGCCTAAACAAATTTAAGGCTCAACTGGACAGGTATTTCGAGCGAATGGAGGGGTGAAATGGGAGTGGTGTTTTTTTTTTTTTTGGCTGATGCTGAATAAGCTTGCTTTCTTGCATCATATGCCACTACTAATGCTAATGCTATATATTTCATACTTTGGAACGGAACCACTTTATTACTATGGGAGCCATAACTCAATATTCGCATTTTCGGTATTCGCGGCATTTCTCAGGAATGTAACCCCCGCGAATAGTGGGGGTTTACTGTACTCAATATTTTGTTGTTCATCTTTGAGCCACAATTACAGCCTTGCAAACGATCTGGCATAGAGTTAATCAATTTCTGGATATACTGTTGCCCAATTTCGTGGTACCACACCCTTAAAATGCTCTCCTGCAACTGAATCTTACCTGTTGGCTTCTTCTGTGCAATTTTAGACGACATTATGTACCAGCAATTTTCAATAGGATTCAAATGTGAACTGTTGCCAGTCCAACACTGTAATGCCTGCATTTGTGAGGTATGACTGCATCTTAAGAGAGAAAAATGACGGAAAACATTGGTATAAGTATGTTTTAAGTCTTGTGAGACAAGAAGACAAACTCATCATTAAATCTGAATAGCATAAAACTTTCCAATTTGGCTGTGTGGCAAGGTGCTAAGTCCTGTTAAAAAATGTAGTTTTGGACATCTGTGTGGTGATCCCTAACCTACACTGCTATCCTCCAAGATAGCAGTGTAGGTTTCTGCATTCAACATTCCATTAATAAACTTAACTCACCCCACCCGTTTGCTTGTTATGCATCCCCAGACCATCTGACCGGCAGGGAACTTTACAGTCAGTTTTATGCAGTCAGGATGGTATGCCTCCCATTTTTGTCTTCTGACATATCGCTTCCCATCCGAGCCATGTAGGTTGAATTTCGATTTGTAAGAAAAGATGGTGTCCCATTGCTCTTTTGTCCACGAAACATGCATTTTAGCCCAAGCAAGTCGTTTCTTCCTCGTTTGTTGGGTCAACAAAGGCTTCTTCTTGGGCTAATAGGCATGCAGACCACATTCTGAAAGCTGTCTTTGGATAGTTTGTGCACTTGTTTCAACACCAGAGGCCATCTCCAAGTCCAGTTTTAGATCAGGAGCACTAGCATGGCAATTACGAAGGTATAGCCATTTCAAATACCGATCTTGAGAAGGTGTAGTCACTCTCTTACAACCTTATCCAGGTCTTCTCTTCACATCACTGGTTTCACATTTTAATTTCAGCACTTAGGATACTGTTGACTGGTGGTACTCTATTTTATCAGCGATAGCACGCATAGAAAGAAAGCCTTTCCTGGGACAGAGCAACAGCTACACTTTTTTTGTCTTGGTGTTGACTGAACACAGGGAGCCATGCTTACAACTCCGCAAAACAGGATACTAATGAGCGTGTATACCTTTCCAACGCCATATTTATAGAAACAGCTGATGCAATACCTTGCAATTAGTCTGATGCAATACAAGCGACAAATAAAATGACTGTAATCAAACAATATCTTATACATTTCACTACAAATGTTACTTTTTTTAAGGTGATGTAGTTTTTTTGTCTGCCACTGTAATTACTTACATCTCCCTTTGATTCCTCTTTGTTAATTGGGGATATATCTGTACATCTCCAGTCCATAGGGACCTCACATGAATGCAGGGATGCTCTCATAATTATTGGTAAAGGTTTGCTTAGTTCTTAAACTCCCTTTTTTTTTTTTTTTTTTTTTGTCTCTTTTTAAATTTGCTATTAATTGCTGCTGCTGTTCTGTTTGTTAGTAATAATGTCTGAATTTTTTTTTTTTCTGCGAAATCAATATTTTCTTCATTCAATTTCTTAGTGCACCAACTTTTTCAATAATTTTCATAAAAAAAGTGAAATGTATTTTTGAGCGAATGAAAAAAAATATGTAGAAAAGGATGAACTCCTATTATTTTGTTCAGCATTGTAAATACAAGGCGTCCTTTGCTTAGTGTGCTCTTAATTGGAGCCTAAAAACAAAGTGCTCTGTTTCCCATTGAATAGGACTATTCCAAATATTTATTTCATCCATCTTTAAATAAGCTCTCCACATTAATAAGTCTAAATGTTTAATTTGGTTACCTTTGATTATCCTTTCAAATAAATGCAAATTTCCTTACATCCAGTCAAACAATTATTTGTTCTTAAATTGAATTTATGTCATGTTGTGTGCTTCATCTTAGGAAGAAAAAATATGCATCCCATCATTAAGTACGGCTCAATTCTTTTTAAGCTTCAACTATCTCATTCAGATCCTCACACAGATGCTCTTTGAAGCTTGCAGAGTTGGAGTCTCTTCCTGTATTGAGTACCTCTTTGCATCCACAACCAGCGTGGTCAGGTTTGCACATCACATTTGAGAAAAGACAGAGATTCTTGAAAGAGTCCAAAGGTGGCTGGCTTGCGTAGTGTGAGTAGCAGAGGGTCATCCACTCATAGAGTTGATGACCCTTTGATTTGAAGGTTACAGAAGAGATTACAAAGGAATTCTGGGAATAAGGCTATATGTGCAGTTGTGAATTTCAGAGCACCTTCATAATGGTTTGGTTTATTTAATAATTTGGAGGTTTTTTACTTAATAATGTACTAAATATAATTAATAAATAATTTGAATTGCCATAATCAAGTAGATTAGCATATTTTTGTATTTAGATAAGTATTTAGAAAGCTACAGCTTAATATTTACATCTCATCTGACTGAGGTATAAAGAATCGAGGGGAGGGCAATGAAATGACTGGAATTATCAGATTAAAATGGGACAAACAAAACTAGGGTACATCAATATAAAACTGTTGAAGAAAATTAACAGACTGGACCTTTGGTCAGCATGCTGTTGACCTGGAATAAACTTTCTAGGTGGAGACATTTAAAAGGTAATTGGTTCAGTACCTTCTAGCAACGGTGATAAAAGGGATACAGGTTGAACAGACTTTTTTTTTTTTTTTTTTTGCTGATGCAGCTAATAATACTAGTCTTGTTGCTTTCTTTTGTATCTTTTTACGCAATCAACATCCTTCCTGAAGTGGGGCCTCCAGACCTGATAGTCAAGATAAGGTTTAATGTGGTTACTGGTTGTACTCCATGCATTATCTAGAAAGCTTCTGGATTGTGTTACAACCTCAAGGTCCATTTCATTTTCAACCAGTTATTAGCCATTAATTTCAATATTAGAACTTAAGAGATATCCTATATTTTTGACTTCTTTACAAAATTGCAGAATGACTTCTTTTAGAAAATCAAATATTGTTTCAGTAACATATAAATTTTTCTGCAGTTCGAACTTCTGCTTGTTGTGTATGCGCCTTGAACATTTTTAAAGATAGCACACTAATAAATTTAATTGAAAAAATATTAAAAAGTAATTTATAAGTCAAAATTGATTTTATTTTTTTACTTGTTTTTTTCTGGAATCAACTATGTCAAAAAGTGAACGCACTATAGCTTGAACTAATTGCTTGCACCTATAAAAGAGGACTGAACATTAATCATCTTTCTATCTACAAATGAATATTTTCCTCACTGTCCTTATAAAGTATTTTCTTAAGAAAATAGTCTATCAACCTTAATAATTAAACACTGCATTATTTAAATATACTTTTCATTTAATTTCCCAAGCTTCATTTGATAAATTATTAAAAATATACTTTTTTAAGTGTTACTGCTCACAACACACCCGATCAAAAGAAATCTTAAAGAGTGCTAAAAAAGAAAAGTGCCCCAGTAGCATGGTACAAACAAGAAGGGCAACAATGTGTGCAAACTATGGTAATAGCAAGCAAAAGAGCTTTATGGATGCAGATATGAAATAGAAACAACAGATAAAAAAACAGACAGATATTGATACTATTCAATTTTGGTTGATTTTTAGAAGAGGGAATGAACCATACAGACCATTTATACCACAAGGAAGTTGAAAGAAAGTTAATCCAGTATAACAGGATAGTGGTCACTCATTTGGAGAGGTCTGGATTTGAATCCTGTTGGAGATGTTTGAGCCTCTTCAAATCAGGATCTTAGGTAGGGCTCCCCCATGAGGCATTCAGTTTTTTTTTTCAGCTGCAGAACATGCACTTTTACAGATATAATACACAACAAACTCTATGAACTGATGTTGCTTAGGTATTATCTAAGTTTTCTCAAATTAACATGTGTGGATCCATGAGGGGTCTGCAGCCCTCATGGTATTTAAATGATTAATTTCTAAATTGAATTATTAAATTCATTAAAGTAAGCCAAAATTAATAAAAAAAAATAAATTTAATTCTAAAGTTATCACTTGGCTAGTGTTTACCCAGTTTTAACAATTTTTCACTTGCCAGGTTGTATATTTATTTTAGTAACATTAACACATGTTCTAATCGACATTTCCAGCCTGTTTATAATTATTAGTTTTTATTTCTTGATTATCGCAAGCTTGAAGACAAGACATATCTTGAAACATAGCCTTTTAATTATTAACAGTACGTATTGTGGCATTTCTCAATAAAATTCTTAATTGTTTCTCATGTGATATATGAGTGTTTTTTATTATTTTATTTTTACCTTTAAAGACAGGAAAGCACATATAGCTGTTATTCCAACTTATCAGAAACAGACAAAAAAATACAGTCCAACTTTTAATGGGGTCAGAATGAATGCACAATTAAGAAATAAATTAATTTCAAAATGTATCTTTTATTTCTCAAATAGTGTAAACAAGACAATCATACTTTTGATGGCTTAAAAAGTTAGAATATTAACTGTTGTGCAATTCAGAAAAGTATTAAAAGGATTTTACTCAATCCTTTTAACACTTTCACTGCTGGCTTCACCAATGACCTTTTTGATTTTAGATTGAAAACCATGGGATTGAAATCAATCCAGATTGGGGGAGGCAGAGATATTTTTGGGCTTTCTTCTCACTATGGCTGAATTAGTCAGCCACTAGTGATGGTTGCATGGCTAAAACTATCTGGTTTTTCTTTTATCAAATCAGAAATTTCTCCTTTAAGTGGATTAAAAATTCCATGCTGCTTATTTGCATCATGAAGCTTTAGCATGTTTCAAGTTTTAACATGCAGTGAACATGTTAAAGCTTTAAACATGTCTCCATAATCAAAAGGTCATAATTGAAATAAGCAATTATGCCATTTCCATAATTGAAGATTATATACTTTTGATAACCAAATTTAAAAAAATATATGATGCAAAATTGCTTCTTGGGAATGGGAGTGAGGCAAAGTGGCATAAATATCACAGGACTTAAATATCAGCTTTGATAGAATCAGTTTGATTCCTTCCACTATCATTTTTTAAAATTTTTATTGTTTTCAATTTCATAATCAAATGATTTTCATAATTGAGTATTGAAATAATTGATTATTAATCATTTAATTATGTCCATACAAGTTTTAAGGTGGTGCAAATTTACAGAACTCAACCTTTTCTTGGTTAAAAAAAATACGCTTTTGTATAACTCATTCTATTGGCCTCTGCACTTTTTCCAAACCTCATTTGTTTAAAAAAATATTAAAGAAAGAAATAATTTATCTTGCAGCCCAACCATTGCTTCATACAATGGGTGGGATAATCACTTCTTTAATCCCTCCTCTCAAAGTTCCTGTATTTTATTTACTGAACCCCATGAGCTGTCATAGCAGCTTGCCCACATTGTGCAGAGAACTTCATACCAGAATGTATAATTATCCAAAGGCCTTTTTTATTATCAACTACTCCGAGTTTTGTGCTACAAAAATGATATGCCATCCATGAATTAATGCTACCCAAAAGCAGTAACCTGCTTCTGGGTAGCATTAATTCATTTGGGTAGGGGAAATCCTGCTTGATCATTGGTCAAGCAGGATTTCCCCTTAACAGATCCATGCTATCATTAATATGGCTGATAATGATAACATTATCAGCCATATGGTGCAAGGAAGCCTAAGGCTTTTGCTGCACCAGGCAAAACAAATTTCTGAGTTACTCTGAGAGAGAGAGAGAGAGAGAGAGAGAGAGAGAGAGAGAGAGAGAGAGAGAGAGAGAGAGAGAGAGAGAGAGAGAGAGAGAGAGAGAGAGAGAAAAGAAAGGGAATCACCAAGAAAGAGAAGAATGATGATATCCAGCTCAGGACCCTGAGTGTGCCAAGCCCATACTCACCATGTGTGAGCCCCTGGGATTGTCTTATAGCTCCATTCCTATCTAGATGATCTTGAATTACATAAAAACTATGCCAACGCCATAATTTTCCTTAGCACAGAAGTCAAACTTAATGATCTTTATTATTTACTTCATCTTTGCAAACATCTCCAATCTGTAAGGACTTCTTCTGAATCGAGCATGCTTTCGTCATTATAGCTAAAAGTTTGATTACTTTTTTTTTTTTTTTTGCTTGTTTTAATACAATTTCTGCAGCTGAAAGTAAATGCGGCACCAGGTACTATGTTTACTTTCAGCTGCAGCAATCTCTCTTCCAGCTTCCTTTCTGTTATCATACAATCATTTAACTCCAAGTCAGTATTGGATACACTTCTGATATTCTCCGTTCCTTAAAAACTTCTTCACATGTGAATAAAGATTCAAAATATTTATTCAGTTTATCAATAATTTGTAGGGGATCACAGCTACTTTTGACATTACTATCAAGTGAGCCAATGGATGTGCTCTAGTGTTTACACAGAAAATAATTCTTTGCTATTGTGCTATTATGCATTTAGACAAAGACATGATTAACCTTGAGTAAGTCAATTACAAAGTAATTTATATTTACTGTAGGATTCTGTATTCCCTGACAATTAACCCCAGGGGCTCACATCTGGTGAGTATGGGCTTGGCATACCCAGGGTCCTGAGCTGGATATCATCATTCTTCTCTTTCTTGATTTCCTTTTACTTCTGACTCTCTCTCTCTCTCTCTAAATTTTTTTCTTTTTTGGCTGGTAAAGCATAAACCTCTGGCTAATAACAATACACTATGATCTTACACATTTTTCTCCTCTGCCACTCAGTTCATCTGACATTCATTTTGACTAAACCTTGAACAATCTCTCTTTGTTCATATAAAAAGCTAGAATTAATTTCCTGGACATCAAATATATTATTATATTTTTATCACTAAATAAAAAAAATCAGATTTCAGAATTACACACTTAATGCACTTTTATTACTTACCACATGAGACACAAATGGTCAACTGAACTCCATACATCTGGAATGGATGTACTCTGTAAGTAAAAACAAGTTATTATTGTAAATTTTTCTTTTTTATGTAAACCCCAAACACGAGAGGTATTAGAACCTATAGTACTTAGTATCGTGCTTGGGTTGGAGGTTGAGAAGATGAAAGAAGATATTTGTTGACATTGGACTTGAACTTCTGTAGACTGTAATTTTCAGGAAATATGTATGAAGGAAGGTTGTTCCAGAAAATGGCAGGTGAATGAATAAATGAGGAAGATGAAAAGTTGTAAATGGATGTTGGTTGGTGGCTGCATGTGTTGGGACTGTTTTGAAAGAGAGTCGGAATTATAGAAACCAATTCAGAACAGTGTCCATGGAAGTATCTGTAGAAAAGGCATGCAGCAGAAACAGTACGTCGATGAGACAGCGAGTGGAGAGACTGTTAGAGATGAATCATTAATTAACCTAACTGCCCTCTTCTGAATGGAATCAAGAAGCCTGAGAGAGGTTTTGGGGGCACCACCCCAGCTGTGGGAACAATATTCCATGGTAGGGCGGATTTGCGATTTATACAGAGTGAGCAGATGTTTGGAAGGAAAGTAACGCCGAGAGCGAAAGAGAAATCCAAGTTTTTTAGATGCAGAGGAAGCAATATTTTTAATGTGCTTGTGCCAAGAGAGTTTAGAAGTCAGGGTAATCCCCAAAAGAGATATATCAACTTTCCTAGAAATTGGAGTGTCACCAAAGATAAGCATAGGAGCAGAAGAATCCTTTTTGCGAGATATAAGACAAGACTGAGTTTTAGAAGGGTTGAAATCAACTAAGGTCTTTGCCCCACAGGAGAATTATCTGAAGATCGGCATTCAAGGACTTGGAAGCAGCTTTTCGAGAAGTTGAAGCTGATTGAGCAGGGCAAGGTTTCTCAAAATGGAAAGTGGAATGCAATGTGCTATCATCGGCAAAACTATGGATAGGATTTCCAGTCAATGGAAGAAGGTCATTGATATACAAGAGGAAAAGAGTGGGGGAAAGAACTGAACCTTGGGGGGACACCGGCATTAGTGCAGAAGTTAGAAGACAGACAGCCATCTACCATCACCATCAGTGAGCAATCAGAGAGAAAAATGGATAACCAATTACAAAAAACAGTTGGCAAACCATGAGATGGAAGCTTGTTTAGAAGACTTTTATGCCAAACACGATCAAAAGCCTTTGAGATGTCAAGAGCAACTACCTGTGTTTCACTGAACCTTTCCATTGAATTAGTCCATAAATGGGTAACATAAGCCAGAATATCACCAGTGGATCGACTCTATTTACCAATTTAATTCCAACACCATGAAAAGTAGGCCCAAATCAGACTGCCATCATAATATGTTGTAGTTATTACAGTGCTGTTCTTTTCCAAATGTTCTCTGCACTGGCACAACCCAAGTTCTTCTATCTGATGAAAATAGAATATAGGAACTCTCCAACTTACGTAATACTCGACTTATGGAAATTCGACTTTACGTAAGTTTTTGCCAGCTGGTGCAAACTTAAAAAAATCGTGGAAATATATTTTGCATCCCGTAGGAATAAATGGAGGTATCGTGAAAATATCGCAATGTGAAGCCAATAACACATTGTTTTATTTTGTAATTCGTTCCAAGTCCTTGGAAGTTGAAAATTTCGCTATATTACTAAGCTATTTATCTCTCTAAAAGGTCATATTTATAATGGAAATTCACTACCCTTTCATCGTTATCATATGTTCCCATTGGCCGGAGCCCTTCCCCTTGACCTGGACATCATACGTACTGGAATAGTCTATTATATAAACAAAGGAATGCCTTGCACCCACCTAGACTACACAGTGGATAACAGTGCAACCCACAAGGCTGAAAAGAACAGGCTGCAGAAATACCTAAAATAAACCTGGCAATACCTCTGGACAAGCACAACAAAAGGGAACATCACCAAAAAGTTCATCCCGGACGTAGACAGAGCTGGCTGCAACCCGGACTTTACACGACCTACCTCCTTACGGGTCACGGGGCTTTCAATGCAAAGCTTACACATTGGGAATAGTGGAGGATCCGCGTTGTACTTGCGGGGAACAAGAAAGCTGGGTGCACATTATGTTTGAGTGTGCCCAATACGAAGACCTTAGATGCAGACTAATAACTAGAGTTCACTATGTACCGAGGGATCTTGAGTCACATCTACTAGATACACAAGAGGAATATTTAGCCTTAACTGATTTTGCCCAGGGATTATTTACCTGCCAAACACTAACCGCCATATACAGAAAACCTTAAAGGAATGAGACAAAACAAACCTGCAAATAACAGCGAGATGACACAGAGGAGCCGACTATACAGACCTTGGACTGAGTACAAAATGAACTGGGAAAAGACAAGTGACAATATATTGTCTAACCACAAGAGTCATAATTACTGCCAATGGAAGCGAAAAAAAAAAACACCTTTAAATAGTTGTGACATCAGAACAAAGGGACACTGCCCCCAGACCTTGCAGCATAGACCCACTACATAATGACAAAAGGTAGTGTGAGGACTATCAAACATCACGGAAGGGATAAAATCCCATAATGACAGCCAGTAGACTTGATTATGACCCCAAGATAATGACCAGAAAATAGGACCCAGACCACATGCAGTCTGGAAGGATGACATCCCAGATTTCTTCTTCTTCTTCTTCTTCTTTGGTCCTTAGCTGGCAGCTGGGGGAGGCGGTTGGCCACGCAACCAGTATGCTGCTGTAGGTGCCGCAGGGTTTCGGACTTGCTCTGTGATGTTCTTCCATACCTTACGATCCATGGCTTCAGTCCTGGCCTGGTTAAGGTCGAGACGTCGGCTCTTCAAGTCATCTTCCACTTGCTTGGCCCACGTTTTCCTAGGCGCGGTCCGTTGGATGCTCCATTGGGTGGGTCGTTGTCTCCAAAGGAGTGTGGATGGTATTCTGTTCGTGCCCATTCTACATACGTCGCCAAACCATCTGAGCCTTCGCTTCTGGATTTGGTCGGCAATGGTTGGTTGCTGTTGGCATCTGGCGCGGATGGTATCATTAGTGATGCGGTCGCGAAGAGAGATGCCCAAGATCTGCCGCAGGCATCGCATTTGGAATACCTCAAGTTTGTTCAAATCTAACTTGAGACAAATCCATGTTTCCGATCCGTAAAGAAGAATGGGCAGGATCAAAGTCCGGAAGAGTCGGATTTTAGTCTTTGTGGAAATGTTGGTCCTCTTCCACAGACACCATTTGAGCGAGGCGAACGCAGTGGCCGCCTGTCCAATTCTGCTGTGAATTTCCATGGTGGATGCAACTTTCTTCTCCTGGACCAGCGACCCAAGGTATTTAAAGTCCTGCACTTGCTCGATCTGGACGCCTTCGAGATAGATGGTGGCTTGCGACCCATCTGTTGTCAGGGCCTTTGTCTTACCAGCATTGATCTTCAAACCGTATGGCCGGGCAATGCGGGCAATGTCGTAGAGGATTTCCGTGGCTTCAGCGTCGTTACCGGCAAGGATAGCACTATCATCAGCAAACATCAGGTCAGTCACATAGTGATCCTTGTCATATTGTATGCCCTGTCTGTTTCTGAATGCTTGCCTCATAATGGCGTCGACCACGATGTTGAAAAGCAACGGGGAGGCTACATCCCCTTGGCGGACTCCAGTTTGGATGGTAAATTCCTCAGATAAATCGTTCTGGATGCGCACCTGGCTGGTTAAACCGTTGTATGCAGTTTGGAGGAGTGTGATGACTTTTCGAGGTACATGTTCAACCTCTAGTAGTTTCCATAAGGCAGGCCGGTGGACACAGTCGAAAGCAGACTTAAAGTCAATGAAAACAATGACGGTTCGCTGTCCACACCGGATCCTCTCCTCCATCAGCTGACGAATGGCAAAGATTTGATCACAGCATCCTCGCCCGGGTCTAAATCCTGCCTGTTCTTCTCGACTGGTTTGCTCGCGATGTTTTTGCAGTCTTGACTGGATAATCTTCATAAAGACCTTTCCAATGATGGAAAGGAGGCTGATGCCACGGTAGTTCTTGCAGTCCCGGTTATCACCTTTCTTGTGGATTGGTACGATAATGGCTTTCCTCCATGTTAACGGAATTTGTTCAGTGCACCAGATGGTTTTGAGGAGTGAGTGTAGTCGGCGAAGCAGTACATCTCCCCCGGCTTTGATCGCTTCTGTGGTGACTTGGTCCACTCCTGGTGCCTTGCCATTCTTCAGGGATTGTATGGCTGCTTTCACTTCTTCTACTGTAGGCTCAACATCGACCATGGAGACCTCAGGGGGGGTCGATCGAGAGTGCTGTTGCTGGCGGTCCCTGAGGTGGGTCGTGATTATACAGAGCTTTGAAGAATTCACTCCACCGTTGCAGGCGTTCGGATGGTGATCGCACGAAGGTCCCATCAGCATTCTTGATGTTGTCACTAGTCAATTTAGTCTTTCCACTCAGACATCTGAGGGTGCGGTAGAGAGTGCGGTACTTGTTTTTGGATGCCGCCACTTCAAGATCGTCTGCCACTTGGTTCCAGTATGCTTCTCTTTCTGCTGTCATTCTTTGTCGGACTTCTCGGTTTAGCTGCCGGTACCGTTCAAAGTCGACCAACTTTGCCTGTTTCCGTTTATCCACGAGGTCGAGGCACTCATCTGATATCCATGGTTGCGTTCGACGTCGGGCAGGTGGACATAGGGGCTTGGCACATTCCAGGATGGCATCAGAGATCTGCTTTTCTTCTTCATTTATATCCTCGGGCACGGCCAGCATCTCGAAGCAGTTGGATAGGGCGATCTGATATGCCTGTTTGTTGGCAGCATTCATTAGCTGCCTCCAGTCCAGCTTGGCTGACCGAGATGATCTTTTTGCATGCCGTAATTTGAGCTGCACCTTAGCCCGGATGAGGTAATGATCAGATCCGCAATCAGGTCCCCTCATGGCACGAACATCCATGAGTGATGAGCGAAATCTGGCATTGATCAAAATGTAGTCCAGGATTGCTGAGTCCTTGCCAGATGGATTTCGCCATGTAAGTTGATGTTTTTGAGGGTGCTGGAAATGGCTGTTTCCAATGATCAGGTTGTTAGATGCGGCAAAGGACAACAAACGTAGTCCGTTGTCATTGATCTTCCCATGGCCAAACTTGCCCATTGTTGTTTCCCAACCAGATCTGTCCACGCCAATATGGGCATTAAAGTCCCCTGCGAGGATGATCACTTCTGTCTGCGGAATTGAATCCAGCGTATGTTGGAGCTGGTTGTAGAAGTCATTCTTGGTCGGGTCCAGGCTAGTCTCAGTTGGCGCATAGGCGGAGATAATATGGGTCTTGATGGTGCCCTTGACAGTAAGGACTGCCAGGCGGTCCGATATTGGTTGGAAAGCGATCACACTACTGGTGGCCTGAGCATCGACCATAAAGCCCACTCCTGCTTCTCGTTTCTCGCCACCAGAGTAGAATAGCATAACCGCTTCGTTAGGTGCTGGTGGTTGGACTAATAGGGGGTTAAATCCCAGATTTAACCCCCTATTAGTGTCCCACCTAGATGAGACTCAATGGCCAGCTTTTTAGGGCCTGCAAACTGATGGAGATGACATATGGTGGCACTCTCCCGCCGGAACAGCCTATTGGGAACCCAAATCCACACTCTCTTGAGCGGATCTTTCTTTTCAAACACCTGGGGAGGAGAGGCTTGCCTCTCCTTGCCTCCCCAATTTTCTCACTCTGCTGGGGCACGGGCATGCCTCACTACCTTCGGGGGCTATCTACTCTGTCAGCTCCTTATTTCCAATTTCTTCCCCCCGGTCTTCATCCTCCCCCCAAACTTTTGTCTTGCACAGCGTTTAGCCCTACATTTCAAAATCAAAAGAGAACATCAAAATTCTTGCCCGAACCTATTTGGTTTTTAAAACTCACTTTCACCGCACAGCCCCACGTCGCATACTATTAATACTAACTTGTTAAGTATCACTAATATCAACCTCGATTTATTTATTTATTATTATTATTTTTATTTTTTATTTTTTTTTTTGGTCCTAGCCACTGAAATCCCAGGAAAGTAAGTGGCAAGACCAGCCAGAGTACAAATATTGGTAACGTCGGGTCACACTAGGGCCCCAGCGGCTAACAGGCCGAATGAACAATGGGCACAACAAACTACACAGTACATATCCAACACACTTTTAAATCTCTGGCTTGTCCGATACAGAGAACATACGCGGAGATGGGAGAAATCCCAGGTGCCGTCAGACCCCGAACATACCTAATACCTAATACGAGAATCAATTCTGAATGCCTTTGTGATATTTTTCTAAAGCATGTTTCTGGAGGTCACGACCATAAAACAATTTGCACTTTCTGGTTTATTGGGCTTTTCTGTTAGGGCATCTAATTATAAACGGGTAGTAAACTCGATCTTATTGCATTTGTGATAATACCAATAACTGCAATTGTGTGGGTTTTAAGCTATTATGGTGTAATGTGTTCCCCTTCACTGAAATCTTCAATCATATAAAAAACAAATTTTCAGAAATTTCTCTTCATTCCTATTTACATATTACAATGATGAAGGGAAAGCAACCTTTCCCTTGGTAGTGCCAGGAAATGAAACAAAATTGATTTAGAAATGAAGATGAAAATGATTAAAAAGTATGAAGCAGGACAAAGTTTCTCATCTATTGCAAGTGAATTAGGTCTCGTCGCTTCATCAGTGAGCGTATAAAAGAACATGTCAAAGAATCAATGCACTTAAGATCAACAGCGATCACAAAACAGCGTTCAGGTGCTATATCGAAGATGGAAAAGCTGTTAATAATATGGATGGAAAATCAGATTCTGAAGCGAGTGCCCCCGAGTCTAATAACCATTCAAGCAAAAGCAACAAGTATTTATAAAGATATTGAGGATAAGTACGGTGAACCCGAACCCAAGTTTGTGGCAACCAACAGGTGGTTTAATAGGTTCAAGCATCGCAGTAGTTTCCACAACGTTAAAGTATGCAGTGCCGATTCTGCAGCTGCAGAGAAATTTTGTGATGTGTTGGAAAAAATTATTGGTGAAGACGGCTATTCAACGCAACAAAATTTTAACATTGATGAGACTGCTTTGTGTTAGAAAAAAATGCCGGAACAAATATACATTGTCAAAGAGGAAAATACAATGCCAGGTTTCAAGGCATCAAAAGATAGGGCCATGCTCTCGCTTGGGACTGATGCAGAAGGAGATTACAGATTAAAACCACTGCTTGTGTACCACTCTGGAAATCCTTAAAGGGGCAACAATAAACCCACCCTACCCATGCATTTCCGATCAAACCAGAGAGCATGGTTAACAATATCTCTCTTTGAGGATTGGTTTAAATGCTGCTTCATTTCTGAGGTCAAAAAATATTGTAAAGACAATGACGTTCCTGTCAAGATTTTGCTTCTATTAGATAATGCTCCTGGACAACCTCGCATTTGGGTGATTTCAATTCGGAACGTGAGAGTCATATTTCTACAGCCAAACACTACTTCACTCATCCAACCTATGGATCTGGGTGTTATTTCAAATTTAAAAGCATACTACTGTATTTATGCAGAACATTTGCTCAGGCATTGTCTTCAGTAGACGATGAGAAAAATTTTACGTTAAGAGACTTTTGGAAATCTTACAATATTTACCACAGCATCTTAAACATTAATAAAGCTTAGGCAGAAATTACTAAAAGTTGTTTAAATGGCAAATGGAAGAAAATATGTCCATGGCACATAAAAGGCTTCGAAGGATTTAAAAAAAGACGAATCACATGAAGAGGTTACTGATAAGATTGTAAAGGTTGCAGAGCTACTTCAGTTGAGGTTGATGCCAAAGATGTGGAGGAGTTAACAAAGGAAGAAGAGAAGTAATTATCTAATGAAGAACTTATTGACTTGCAGGCAGCGATAGTGAAAGAAAAAAATGCTGACAAAGCTCAAGATGAACCAAATGAGGAGCCGAGATGCTTCATCACCAGAGAGATGGCAGTAGCATTTCATGAAACTGCATCGGCAATGGTTAGGTTTGAGAAGATGGATCCTGACAGCGAATGATTCTTAAAAGTTAACAGAGGGGTGAATGATATGCATGCTTGCAACAAAGAAATCTACTATGAAAAGAAAAAAGCCACCATCCAGTCATCTATTAATATGTTCTTTCGTAAGGTCGAGCGGCTGACCGCTTCTAAATCTTCACAGCCCTTAACCTCTGCAGCAGCGTACTTATCAGCCGAAGACATCAATTCTGGCAATGATGCTCGACATTACTGATTTAAACTTACTGACATTATGCCCGTCTCCTCTCTTGTTTTGTAATTTTATAATTTTGAAAATTTTTTAAATTTCACGCTTTTGTCATTTTTCCTGCGCACAAGATAAAAAAATTTGAATAAATACAATAAATAATTCTATTTACATGTTTGTCGAACATTTATTTTTTGATTCATTCAATTCAGCGAGCACAGTTGTGAGTGCTACACAAGCATGGGGGAAATTCTGACTTACGTAGCATTCTGCAGAATGTAACCCTTACGTAAGTCGGGGAGTTCCTGTATATCATGATTTAATGCCCCAGAGAATATTTTTATACTCCTCTAGAGGCTAATTCCTCCAAGCATTACCAATCATTAAACCTGTGCACTAACTTTCATAATGTTTATAGGCAGCAACTTATCTGTGGAATCTATTTTCATGCAAATACTCTGCTAACAGGATTTGCATTGACAACTGCTTCAGAACATTCCTAGGCCCCTTGGATAATTCTTTGGCAATTGTGAGAACACAGTGACCAACTATTTGGAGATCTCTGGTTTTCCCTGGTTAATGATTAACTTTAGAATGGTCACTTAGCATTAGCATTATTAGCATTAGTAGAGGCATTTGATGCAAGAAAGCAAGCTTATGCAGCATCAGCCAAAAAAAAAAATAAATAAATAAATAATAAAAAAATAATAATAAATAAATAAATAAAAAATAACCACTTCCACTTCACCACTGTTCGTTCGAAATACCTGTCCAGCTGGGCCTTAAACTTATTTAGGCTATCAACTTCCACGATAAGGGATGGAAGTCTATTCCACCAACCAACCAACCACCCGCTGGCTAAAGGCAAATTTCCTCACGTCTATCCTACATCTGTCTTTTCTCAATTTGAATTTATGCCCTCTCAGGTGATTATTCTGAGCAAGAGGAAGAATCCCATCAGCACTGAGCATGTTAAAGTTCACAGTATTCCAAATTCAAGTCTAAAGAATGTTGTGAAATTCCAAAATCCATCACACATTAAATCATGCAAAGTGGCATTCCACTCTTAATTCATTAAGCATGTTTCCATATGAAATCTAATTATTTCAAAACTGCATCATAATATTATTCCAATCCTTTACTATTTGTTCATTTCAGAATATAATAAATTTTAATTTTCTAAAAGTCTGTTCTGAGTGAGTTTTTTTTGGTAAACAGAAATAAAGAAGCTTGGAATAATTGATTCGTATGTTAGTTAGGGAACCTGATCAGCCAAGTAAGAAAAAGAAGAAAGAGAAGAATATATACATTTCAAGATCTCTTGAGAAAATTAAGACACAATCTTGTCAACTTTTAATTTAAGCACAATTCCATACTATAACTACGATAAAAGTGAAATTTCATATAGTTAAAAATTACAACTATTTAAAAATTAAATAGTTGTACTAACTAGTACCATAGGCTGATTTTTTAAACTTAAGTTTCAGAGGTTCATAATATAGGTATGTATAAAATGTCAAAGAATTCTTCCATCCTCTTCAGGCAAAATGGCATCGAGGGCAAGTTACAGCTATGGATAAAAGTTGAGTGGAAGAAGACAGAGAGTTGTCATCAATGCTTGCTGCGCTTCATGGATTAATGTTATTAGAGTCCCCCAGAGTTTACTGTTGGGCCAATTTTGTTTTCAATATTTATTAATGATATTTGTGAAAGGTAAATCAGCCTCAATGTCTAAGTTTGAAGATGATACAAAGTTTGGCAGGGTGGTTGGTTATTAGGGTAAGCTATTGCAAAAACAATCTAAATAAAATTAGGCAGATGAGCTGAGAAATGATAGTTGAAGTTTAACATTGACAAATGTAAGGTATTGCATATGGGTAAGTGTAATCAGGATTAACATACTTTGTGCTACTACAATCAGGGTACTGGAAAATGAAAAACAACTGGAGTAATTGTTTCAGTCAGGTATGAAGTTCTCTGAGTAATGCAGATTGGTTGCAAGGGCAGCTCATGGGGGTTTGTCAATGATGTAGAGAACTTTGCTAGCAGGGATAAGAAGGTGATAATCCCTTTGTACAAGGCCATGGTTAGGCTGCATCTTGAGTACAAGTCTGGAAGCCTCACTTTAGGAATGATGTAGAACAGCTGGAACAAGTGCAAAGAAGGGCAACGAGATTGGTAAAGGGAACAAAAGGGTGCTCTTACCAAGAAAGGCATCAGTCCTGTGAGGTGATCTGATTGAGGTGTTTAAAGCTTTGAATGGATTGAGCGAGCTTAATACTCTAAGTATTCTCTGGACAGAATGGTATGTTGGTAAACTTTCATTTACATATTAATAGCCAACATCCACACATTTTGGCCACGGCACTGAGGAACTCAACAACTTTGATTTAGATATTAATAGCTTACATTCCCATATCTCATTCAAAATTGAATTAGAAGATAAAAAACTACCAGTTCTTGACCCACTACTAAGCAGAACCAATAATTCCATCACAACACAAATTTATAGAAAACCTACTGACACAGGATCAATAAATCCTGTGTCAGTAGGTTTTCCAATTCTTGGATGTAATCATCATCCTTTACACATAAATTTATTTAAGCTATCAACTTCCACATGGCAGAGTATCTATGGTCTTTTGCACCCGGAGCGAATCTTTCTGGTGTCACCCCTTAAATAACATTATCAACTTAAGTCTTAAAATTTAACTGATTTGAAGAAATCACAGAAAACTAAGGAACATTTTGCAAGTAAACATTAAAAATTCAGTGTATTTACACAGTATAAATAACAAAGGAGAAAAATAGATACAAAATGTGAAAATCAATAACAGAAGAGATTTATAGTTTCCATTTTTGTGTCTTCATTTCATCAAATTTATCAATAACCTCATCCAAATTAATTTTACTAGCATATTCATTTTCAATAGATAATATAGCTAGAGTTGATAATGTAGTCAGGCCCATTGATGAGCGGAAATAATTTTTAATTAATTTTAAATTGGAAAAGAACCTTAAACATAATAAATTTCGTAAAGATTCAAAAAAAAAAAAAAAAAAATCACACTTTATAATAAACGCTATAAAATGCAAAGCTGTCCACTGTTTTGCCTCCTCAACAGTTATTTATGCAGCTTGCAAGTCAGCAAATTTCTAATACAATTACTTCATGATGAAATTTTCGGTCAGGTTTGAAATATGCATTTTGCATTCTTCTTTCTTTGCAACAACAAAATTATATGGTTGAATAATGGCAACCGTTGAAAAAATTTCTTCCATTGCTTTCAAACAAACTCCCAGTTCTCGACAAAACCTATTCAGGCATTCATACGTCACTCTTTTTAATTCTTCTTGGAGTGGAAGTCCAGCATCCTTTGTTATTTCTCCTGGCATTTTTTTTTATCCTTATTCTTCCTCTTCTTCCTATTGAAATGCCCATTTCCTCACAAGTTGTATTTGTGAATTAAAGAGCCCTTTCTACAATTTTATTTCTTTCTTCATTAATAAATAATTTTAAGGTCTGTAACTTTACAACACATTTTTCTAGGCTTATTCTGACTGTTTGTAAACATTTTTGCGTAAGGTTAACTTTCGTAGAATTTCGTGCCAGAAAGAAAGATAACTTAGAAAATAAAAAATCAACATATGGATGATAAAAAAAAAATTTCAGCAGTTCCTCTGATATCTATATTCTTGTTTATATTCCCGCATGACCACCAGGTCAGTGGAGTTTACAGTAAATCAATCAATAGAAATGTTAATTCTATTTAGCAGTCATGGGCTTGAACCCTGGTCCACTCAAAGAGCATGTACTATTGCACTCACGCTCCTGACCACTTGGCTATGCCAGTCTCTTGAGGTTTGCACAATGTTTGTAGAGCAAAAGTTATTTTTTTCAAAATTCATGTTGACCATATTTACAGATTCATAATATGCACTCCACCTTGTCTGGCCAAGTCTTTTGACTGTCATTCCTGTATGGTTTTTCATTATTTCCCAATGGTGTGGAGAGACTGAAAAGAAAGAATAAAGGCTTTCCAAAGTTCCAAAGAAGGTTATGCATGACAAAATGCTTGCAAATGAATGAACTTTGCATAAATTTAACCAGCAGTTTTCACAGGGCATAAACAATGCTTTGGGATTAATTTCCTTGATTTTAGATTGGAGCCCACCATGAATTCCTGCCATGTTTTTTTTTTTTTTTTTTTTTTATGAAAACTCCAAACATGAGGTATTAGAACCTATAGTACTTAGTACCGTGCTTGGATTGGACGTTGAAAAGACGAGAGAAGATATTTGTTGACATTAAACTTGAACTTCTATAGACTGTAATTTTCAGGAAATACATATGAAGAAAGGTTGTTCCAGAAAAAGCAGTTGAATGAATAAATGAAGAAGATAAAAAACTGGTTCTGTGAGTTTGAAGTTGGATAGTAAATGGATGTAGGCTGGTGGCAGCATGAGTTTGGACTGTTTTGAAAGAGAGAGTGGGAATTATAGAAGCCAATACAGAACAGTGCACATGGAAGTATCTGTAGAAAAGGCATGCAGCAGAAACAGTACGTCTATGAGACAGTGTGGAGAGACTCTGTTAGAGAGGAGTCATTAATTAACCTAATGCCCTCTTCTGAATGGAATCTAGAAGCCTAGAGGGAATATTGTTCCCAAATCTGGGGGCACCGCCCGAGATGTGGGAACAATATTCCCTGGTAGGGCAGATTTTGATTTCTGCAGACTGAACAGCTGTTTGGAAGAAAAGTAACGCCGAGAACGAGAGAAAGAAAACCAAGTTTTTTAGATGCAGAGAAAGCAATATTTCTAATGTGCTTATGCCAACAAAGAGAGAGTTTAGAAGTCAGGGTAATACCCAAAAGAGATATAACAACTTGCCTAGAAATCGGAGTGTCATCACAGATAAGCATAGGAGCAGAAGAATCCTTTTTGCAAGATATAAGACAAGACTGAGTTTTAGAACGATTGAAATCAACTAAGTTGTCTTTGTCCCACTGGAGAATTACCTGGAGATTGAAATTTAGGGAATTGGTAGCAGATATTTGAGAAGTTAAACCAGATTGAGCAGGGCAATGTTGCTCAAAATGAAAAGTGGAATGAAATGTGCTATCATCAGCAAAACTATGGATAGCATTTCGAGTAAATGGAACAAGGTCATTAATATACAAGAGGAAAAGAGTGGGGGGAAAGAACTGAACCTTGGGGGACACCAGCATTAGTGGAGAAGTTAGAAGACAGAGAGCCATCTACCACCACCCTCAGTGAGTGATCAGAGAGAAAACTGGATAACCAATTACAAAAAACAGTTTGCAAACCATAAGATGGGAGCTTGTTTAGAAGACCTTTATGCTAAACACGATCAAAAGCCTTTGGGATGTCAAGAGTAACTGCTTGTGTTTCACCGAACTTTTCCATTGAATTAGTCCATAACTGGGTAACATAAGCCAGAATATCACCAGTGGATTGACACTGACGGAATCCATACTGGCAATCATTGATCAGATGGAAGGTTTCTAGGTAGTTTAAGAGTTGGCGGTTAATTGATTTCTCCATTACTTCAGAAAGAGAAGTAATTGCAATGGGACTATAATTGGATGGGAAGGATTTGTCACCCTTTTTAGGAACTGAATGGATATGGGCAAATTTATGAACAAAAAACACCTTTGGAATAAGAAAGTGAAAAAATGCGGCAAAGAACAGGAGTAAGTTCAGGAGCACAGGTTTTGAGAACAACATCAGGACCTGGAGCTTTCTTAGCATCAAGATTCGTCAAAATCCTTCTGACATCCTCTTGACAGAAGACCACAGGAGGCATTGAATGGAGTGTTTTGGGAATGGTGGGAGGTGTTTTACCAAGATCATTAAATATATGAGTTGGAAGAAAAATGGGATGCTAACAGGTTAGCTTTATTCTTGGCTGAAGTGACAACAGAACCATCTGGTTTTGACAGAGGTGGGAGCAGAGATGGGCAAAAGTTGCGGCCAATAGCTTTGGCAAGGGACCAGAATGCTCGGCTACCATTAGGGCAAGAAGAAAGTTTTCAACTCTTAGCCTGTTCAAAATCTAGTTTGGACTGATTAATAACTGCTTTACAATTGTTGCGAGCTTTGGTGTAGGCAGAAAATGAAACTGAAGAATAGGAAACAAGCCAATTATGATATGCAACATTCTTCTCTTGAACAGCCTTGGCACATTTATTGGAAAACCAAGGTTTAGATAAAGGACAAGATTTTAAAGTGGAATGTGGGATAAAGGATTCCATTCCTACAAGAATAATTTCACTGACACAATCTGAGCAAACCCTGACATCATAAGTTTTGAAACAGTAATCCGACCAAGGATAAGAAGAAGGTACTTATTAAGTAAGTCTGCGTTTCTCCTACTCTTAATGTTATTAGTGCCAACTTGTGCAACAATATCACATTTTGTGACCTTAAAAGATGATATCTGCTCTATGTCATTAACTTTTGCTCCTTGTAAACATACCTGGGTCTTATTCCACCTATCCTTTTTGCACAATACATTTCCCATTTCCCTGACAATAGAGTCACAAACAAAAACTAGCTGGTATGGGACAAGTGCAGTGCCTTAGAGATTGCCACGGTGTTGACCAATGATCAAATGTAAGCTCTGGCATTGATGTGGGCAACTGAGAGCTTAACGGATAACGTAAACTTTCAAGTTTATGTTATTGAATATATATATATTTCAATCTCCAGTTTATGATATATGTATTTTGTATCTCCTACCAATAGGTTATAGGAATTCCATATTTTCCATCAAGTTTAAGTTATACGTATTATGCTATAATGTTAATTTTGTAAATTCTAAGTAGTTATAATAGATAATAAATATAATTTTATTTATTGCCAACCTATGTGATGAAAACTCTCCAGTGACCTATTTGCGATACTATATCTACCTTTTCAAAACTCTTACCTTGAGAATCTTACCTTTTTTTTTTTTTTTTTTTATGAGAACCCCAAACACGAGAGGTATTAGAACCTATAGTACTTAGTACCGTGCTTGGGTTGGAGGTTGAGAAGACGAAGGAAGATATTTGTTGATATTGGACTTGAACTTCTGTAGATTGTAATTTTCAGGAAATACGTATGAAGGAAGGTTGTTCCAGAAAACAGCAGTTGAATGAATAAATGAGGAAGATGAAAAGTTGGTTCCGTGGGTTTGATGTTGGACAGTAAATGGATGTTGGCTGGTAGCGGCACGTGTTCGGACTGTTTTGAAAGAGAGAGCGGGAATAATAGAAGCCAATTCAGAAGAACAGTGCCCATGGAAGTATCTGTAGAAGAGGCATGCAGCAGAAACAGTGCGTCTATGAGAAAGCGAGTGGAGAGACTCTGTTAGAGATGAATCATTAATTAACCTAACTGCCCTCTTCTGAATGGAATCAAGAAGCCTGAGAGAGGTTTTGGGGGCACCACCCCAGATGTGGGAACAATATTCCATGGCAGGGCGGATTTGTGATTTATACAGAGTGAGCAGCTGTTTGGAAGAAAAGTAACGCCGAGAGCGAAAGAGAAAACCAAGTTTTTTAGATGCAGAGGAAGCAATATTTGTAATGTGCTTGTGCCAAGAGAGATTAGAAGTCAGGGTAATCCCCAAAAGAGATATATCATTTTGCCTAGAAATCGGAGTGTCACTAAAGATAAGCATAGGAGTAGAAGAATCCTTTTTGCGAGATATAAGACAAGATTGAGTTTTAGAAGGGTTGAATTCAACTAAGTTGTCTTTGCCCCACTGGAGAATTACCTGAAGATCGGCATTTAAGGAATTGGCAGCAGATTTTTGAGAACTTGAAGCTGATTGAGCTGGACAAGGTTTCTCAAAATGGAAAGTTGAATGCAATGTGCTATCATCGGCAAAACTATGGATAGGATTTCCAGTCAATGGCAGAAGGTCATTGATATTCAAGAGGAAAAGAGTGGGGGAAAGAACTGAACCTTGGGGGACACCGGCATTAGTGGAGAAGTTAGAAGACAGAGAGCCATCTACCATCACCCTCAGTGAGCGATCAGAGAGAAAACTGGATAACCAATTACTAAAAACAGTTGGCAAACCATAAGATGGAAGCTTGTTTAGAAGACCTTTATGCCAAACACGATCAAAAGCCTTTGAGATGTCAAGAGCAACTACTTGTGTTTCACTGAACCTTTCCATTGAATTAGTCCATAAATGGGTAACATAAGCCAGAATATCGCCAGTGGATCGACACTGACAGAATCCATACTGGCGATCGTTGATCGGTTACCACATTGTCATAGCCTTGACCACAGCACAGATTTATATCCAGTCCATTCTTTTCTAAATTATTACAGCTTTATTTTGTGAGTTCAGCAGTGGTCTATCCAACAATCGGGAAGAAGACTAAAAATCACTCCTTGTCACCTACAATGTGAACATATCTAATGACTTCACACATTTGGGCAGTGTGGGGATATGTCTGGTTTACTGTCAAATAGAATTCCAAACCAAAGTTTAGCTTGTTTGATATTATTAGCTAATTATTTTGGAATTCTATTTGACAGTACACCAGACATTCTGAAACTTTTTTTTACACCAGATTAACTGAAACCTTTCTAGGTTTCAGTTAATCTGGTGTATGTTAATCTGGTTTGGTGTGACATAAGCACTGCGAAAGCAAAAATAAGAGTAGGAGTGTGTTATGGGGCTAATGACTCGAATGAGTACAATGAACAATTGTACAGAGAAATACCGTGGGCTAGTAAATCGGAATGTCTTATAATGGGGGATTTTAACTTCCCAGATATTGACTGGAACTTGTGGGTTGGTCACTCACACACTAGTAAGACTTTTGTGGATTTATTGGATAATGGTTTTCTGCAGCAGCATGTTTGAGAGGCAACCAGAGAAAGTAATACTCTTGATCTGGTTATCAGCAGTGATCATTCGTGTATTAAGAATTTGCAGATAAAGGAACCACTAAGTGGCAGTGATCACAGTGTACTGATGTGGGAATTACTTAAAGATTTAATTACCATCAGGGGTAATGGAAAGGGTTTTTACTTCCGTAAAGGTGAGTACAGTGGTCTCCGACAGTTTTTAAATTCTGTACAGTGGGATAAACTGACGATGTTACCAACAGTAAATTCTAAGTGGGAAGCATTCAAGGAATTAATCGTGGAAGCTACTAAAAGTTTCATACCTATTAAGAAATATTGCTCAAGGTTTAGGACTAAATGGTTATCTAATGAACTAATGAGACTCGTAACAGAGAAGAAAAATGCATGGGATGCATATAAATTAACACGTGACACAGAAGCCTATGGCAGATATAAGCTAGTCTGTAATCAGGTGACAAAGGAGGTTATGCAGGCGAAGGCAGATTACGAGAAATCCTTGGCAAAAGATGCTAAGAAAAACAGCAAGGATTTCTTTACTTATATAAACTCTAAAAGGAAGGGGATGAATCTGATTGGTACACTTGACATCGATGGTTTGACTGTTGATGATCCTGCTCAGATAGCAAACAAACTGAATGAGTATTTTGCATCTACATTCACACATGAGGAATTATTAAGGTTTGAAAATGGCAGAAGGTTATCAAATTGTAGCAGGATACTTAATGATTTTGAATAACTGAGAGCAAAGTGGAGGAGAAATTGTTGAAGTTAAACATAAGAAAAGCACCAGGGGTGGATGGGATCTATCCAGTTATATTAAAGGACACGGCAAAGCAATTAAGCAAACCCTTAGCCATAATTATGAGAGCATCATTGGACTCAGGGGAGGTTCTCACGGACTGGAGATGTGCTAATGTATCCCCAATTCACAAAGGGGGATCGAAGGGTGACACAAGTAATTACAGATCAGATAGTTTAACTTCGGTTCCGGGTAAAATAATGGAGTCGCTGGTTAAAGATGCATTGCAGGATCATCTAGACAAGACTGCAGCAATAATTCAGACACAGCATGGGTTTGTTAAGGGAAAGTCTTGTCTGACAAATTTGATAGGATATTATGATGTGGTTACAAAGGAACTGGATGCAAAAAATAATTTTGATATCATATATTTGGATTTCAGGAAAGCTTTTGACACTGTTGCGCATGGAAGACTATTGTACAAATTGGAGCAGAATGGTATTAATGGGTAAGTTGCTACAATGGATAAAAGGATGGTTAAGTGGGAGAAGACAGAGGGTGGTAATCAATGGGTGCTGCTCTTCTTGGACTAATGTTATTAGTGGAGTCCCACCGGGTTCGGTGTTAGGTTCACTGTTGTTTTGTATATTTATCAATGATATCGATGAAGGTATATCAGGCTTAATGTCAAAGTTTGCAGATGATACAAAGGTTGGCAGGGTTGTTAATGACAGTAATGGCAGTGTGCTACTGCAACAGGATCTAGATAATTTGGGCAGATGGGCTAAGAAGTGGCAACAGAAGTTTAACCTTGACAAATGCAAAGTACTGCATATGGGTAGAAGTAACCCCAGAGAAACGTACCAACTGTGTGGTACTACACTTAAGGTGGTAGAAAATGAAAAACACCTGGGAGTAATTGTGCAGCCAGATATGAAGTTTTCTGAGCAATGCAGACAGGCTGCCAGGGCAGGTCATGGGGTTTTGTCAATGATATATAGGAATTTTGCTAGCAGGGAAAAGGAGGTGATTATCCCTCTGTATAAGGCAATGGTCAAGCCATACCTTGAGTACTGCGTACAGGTCTGGAGGGCTCATTTTAGGAAGGATGTAGATTTGCTTGAGTGTGTACAGAGAAGGGTAACAAGATTGGTGAGGGGAATGAATTGATTACCAAGAGAGGCTTAAGTTCTGCAAATTGCAGTGGCTGGGGACTAGGCACCTGTGCGGTGATCTGATTGAAGTGTATAAGGCCTTGAATGGGTTGAGCATGCTGAATTCTGATGGGATCCTTCCCCTTGTTCAGATTACGAAAGTAAGGGGGCATAAATTCAAATTAAGAAAAGACAGATGTGGAATAGATGTGCGGAAATATGCCTTTAGCCAGGGGGTGGTTAATTGCTGGAACAAACTTCCATCTGTCGTTGTGGAAGTTGATAGGTTGAATAAATTTAAGGAGGGAACTGGACAGGCATTTGGAGGGAATGGTGTGATTTTTTTTTTTTTTTTTGGCTGATGCTGCATAAGCTCATACACTTGCTTTCTTGCATCACATGCCACCACTACTGGGTAAGAGCATCCTTTTTTCCTTCACCAATTTGGTTGCCAATCTCTGCACCTGTTCCAGTAAATTTACATCCTTCCTAAAGTGAGGCCTCCAGACCGGTATACAGTACTCAATATGTGGCTAACCATGGTCATATACAAAAGAATAATCACCTCCTTATCCCAGGACACCATTAGCTGTCCTGGCAGCATGTGTGCACTGCTCAGAGAATTTCATATCTGACTGCACAATTACCCCCAAGAAGTTTTCATTTTCCACTACTCTGAGTGTAGTACTACACAGTTGATAAGTTACTTTAGGATTACTGCTGCTCATATACAGTGTTTTGCATTTGTCAATGTTAAAATTCAACTGTCAATTTTCAGCCCATTGATCCAATTTTCTTAGATATAGTTGCAGTAGCTTACCCCGATAACTGTCATTAACCACCCTACCAACCTTTGCATCATCTACAAACTTTGACATTAAGCCTGATATACCTTCATCAATATCATTAATAAATATTGAACCCTGGGGAACTCCCCTGAAAACTGGAAGTCCATGAAGAGCAGTGCCCATTAATAACCATTCTCTGTCTTCTTCCATCTTTATCCATAGCAGTAACTTGCGCTTAATGCCACAGTGCTCCAGTTCATACAGATGTTAAATTAACAGGTCTGTAATTAGTCACGTCTCCTTGTGATCCTTCTTTGTGATCTGGGGATAGACTTGCACAGTTCTAGTCTCTAGGGACCTCTCCTGAATCCAAGGACAAAAGTTTGTTTACCTCCTTTGCTTGTCTCCTTCAATATAATTGGATAGATCCCATCCACCCCAGGTTCCTTTTTTTTTCTCTTCTACTTTCCACTCAGTTATTACAAAATCACTTAACTCCCTGTTAGAGTGTGATAAACTTCTGGCCTGATATTCCCTAAAGAATTCCTCATGTGTGAATGTAGATGCAAAATTTGTCAGCAACCTGAGCGGGTCATCAAGTTAACCCATCGGCATCAAGTGGCCCAATGTGATTCAATCCCTTTCGTGTACTGTTAATATAAGCATAGAAGTCTTTGCTGCTTTTCTTTGCATCTTTGCCAGAGACTTCTCATAATGTGCCTTAGTTTGCCTCACCTTTGTGACTTGATTAAGTAAAACAGTGTGTGTGTGTGTGTGTGTGTGTGTGTGTGTGTGTGTGTGTGTGTGTGTGTGTGTGTGTGTGTGTGTGTGTGTGTGTGTGTGTGTGTAAATATATTTCACCCACAAACATGTCAACAAGTTCTTGTGCCCAAAGTCACCTTTTGTTATGGTGATATTGCAAAGACTGATAAGTGATTTCATATTAATTCTACCTAAAAAAAATTAAGAATTCCACAATAATAGCACATTACAAACGTGGAAGTGTTGAGATCAGTCAGCAGAGAAAGGAAATTGCTGTCTCTAATCAAGAAATTAAAAACTTCTTTTTTTGATAACATTATGAGACATCAAGAAGAATATGCAGTGCCTCAAATCATTCTGACTGGAAGAATTAATATTAATGGTAGGGGAGCAGAGGGAGAAGAAGAATATCATGGCTGGATAATTTGAAGGAACGGACAGGCAAAGCTGTGGAACAATTATTTCATGATGTTTACAACAGATGCTGATCACCAACCGCAGATGGGACAGCAACCTATGATGATGATAATAATGGCCCTTAGATACTGTCTTTGCAGTCACTGAAGAAGTGGTAAGAAAATACTATAAAACCTTGACTGCGTTATGTACATTTCCAATTAAGAAATAAACATAATTATACCAATATTTGAGTGCTTTATTATCTTCAAAGCTCAATATTGATTGTATTCTAATTCTTGCTCACACTGAGTGGGGGCATAAATTCAAAATGAGAAAGGATGTTTGCAGGCAAGTGGCTGATTAATTCTTGGAATGAACTTCCATTTGTTGTGGAAGTAGGTGTATAAATACACCCACTTCCTGAATAAATTCAAGTAAGAACTACACAAATTATTGGAGGGGATGGATAGATGATATGGGAGGTTTTTTTTTGGCTGATTCTTTAAAAGCTTGCTGTCTTGTATCATATGCCACTACTACTACTACTACTAATAATAATGATGATGATGATGATGATGATTCCTTACTGACCCACTCAAGGGTGGGTTACTAAGAAATCATCATTATTATCTTCAGTCAAAAAAAAAAAAAAATAATAACACTTCCCACATCACCTGTCTGACCCCTCCAATAACTTGCCATTAATACTAAATCAATTACACTTAAGTCAATTATACTAAACTTAACAAAATGTCCATAATGATTAAAACTAACTTTTCATTATAACAAAAGACACTGACCGGGCTAGCCGGGTGGGTAAAGTGCCTGCCTGGCAACCCAAAGGTCGCGGGTTTGAATCCCGCCTCGGGCTTGGATCAAAGTACTGCAAAAACCTTGGGAGGTGCATTATGGCCACAGAAGCCAATGCACCAACAACTACCAAAAAAAAAAAAAAAAAAAAATTATGCAGAAATGAAGCAGAGAACCATAAGGTACAAAAGAACAATTACTGGTTCTGTTATTTTGTACCTCATAAATGAAAAAATTAGCAGCATGGCTATTGTTTGAATTAACTTATTAACTAATAACCTTAATTAATATCTATAATGTTAAAAAGTAAGATGATTAAAATTTATAGATTTACAAGTACAAATACGTCTTACTCACCACAACAGATATATCTTGCCTTAAATTATGTGGAGGTGGTAGCAATGTAAGATCACTTCGGACTAGAACATCCCGATCTCCGCCACCAATGGACACAACCAAAAGATTCTTAAGAGAAGAACTATACTGCTCGTTCCATAATTTATTGATCTTGTTATAGTAGGTGGTCATAAAAGGATCTAAGATAACAACTACAAAAATAAAGACACATATTAAAGATAATACATAAATGAGAGCTTACATAAGCTCAATTTTTCCTACGTTCTATTAATATTTTAGAAATAAACAAGGTATCTTATAAATATGCAACATTAAAAAATCACACAATACTATCGGCTTCCGAACAAACACATGACCTTGTCTACCACATTTCATGTAAGGATTGTGATTCTTCTTAAACTAGATCTAGGAGCCTCAGTAGCCAGGTGGGAAGGAGCAGCAGTGCGTAGCACACGCTTCTTGATTAGACTGGGGTTCAAGCCCGTGACCACCAAATACGGAGGATGCGGAAAGGTCAGGGAATGACCACCGCATATCCCGGAGCAATATGGCCTTAGTTGCTAATGCTCCTAAAAACCAAATAACAACAACAACAACATTAGATCTATCAGATGTATTTTAAACTCAAGGGTTAAGCAACATGAAGCATCAGTCCGTGCATCATGTGCGAATGCATCAGAACTAGCATTCCATACAATAAATCAGAACCACACATTCCTGTTTAATGAAGCCAGAATTTTAAATATTCAACATAATTATACTAAATTATTGATTGCCGAAACTTTAGAAATAAAATTACAAAAAAACTCTAACTTTCGATGTCCATTTCTTTTATCTGATTCGTGGTCATTCGAATGCATGTACTATCAAAGACTAATCTCCTATTTATAAGATTCCGGACACACATGGTTCGTTAGTTTCATTCCACTCTGTGAACATTATACTTTTCGAAAAGTTTTAGTCCGCTTAAGGGAGGAATTTTTAGTGCATTTTAAATTCACTGTTTTGTCGTACTTTTATCTCATTTTAATAGTATTTATTTCTATTTCAAATTCGCGTTTATGACAAAATGTCTTCCTTCACTAAAGATTACATGGGGGTTTTGATATTTCTGGGGTCGGGTTGGGGTTCACCACTGTGATCCTGGAGTATTGGACTGCCCGTGCGTCAATAGTGAGGAACACATTATGAGTTTTAAATTATTTTAAATTATGTAATCTGGTTTTAACATATCATTCATAATTTATTCGCATAAGGAGAATTGGTAAAGAAGAAATCCCTGACTGAATAAAAGGTAACTCCTTGTTTATTTCTAAAATATTAAAGATAATGAATAATTACAATTCATTTGGATAAAATCTAGGACAAATATTCTGTAACCATTATATAATTTTTAATGAAAGGTAAATTTTTTAATTACTGAAATTTTATAGAGATTTAAATAATGAATTTAGGTAATGCTGCTATGTATTATCAAAGTGAAAGCCACAATATTTTTTCCGACCTTTAATTTACAATCAAGTTGCATGGAACACCCAACCAAACAGCTTTAATAAGAAAAATTTAAGAAACACATTATTTTATGGAAAGAAACATTGGTAGATTTGGCTTTGGTGTTGTTTTATATTTCAGTACTATCATCGTCATCATCAGCCATTTTCAATAAACTGCAGGATGAAGGCCTCTCCAGCAACTTTCCAGTTCCTTCTGTTTTGAGCACTGGCCATCCACACAAACATTTACTACCCACAAACTCATGAATTTCATCTATCCATCACTGCCTTTGTTTTCCAGGTTTTCTTCTAGCTCCTCTTGGGTACCATTCTGTTATTTTCTTAGTCCATCTGTCATCGTGTCTTCGAGCTATGTGTCCTGCCCAAGACCATTTTAGTTCTTTAGTTTTTATAAGAATGTCCTTTACTTGAGTTTGCTGCCTAATCCATGTGTTTCTCTTCTTATCTAACAGTCTGATTCCCAATATAATTCGTTCCATTCTTCGCTGGTAGTTCTCAGCTTCTCTTCCATTCTTTTGGCGAGTGCCCAAGTTTCACTTCCATAAGTCATCGTGGGGAGTATACAATGGTTCATTATTTTACGTTTCAGACAAACTGGGATATTGCTCTTCAGTATGAGACTATATTTCCTGAATGCTATCCATCCAAAATTTATTTTTCTCTTGACTTCCAGCCATTTATCATTATTACAGCTAATAACTTGTCCTAGATAAGTATATGACTTCCAGCCATTTATCATTATTACAGCTAATAACTTGTCCTAGATAAGTATATGATTCTACCTTTTCAATTACTGCTCCTTCAATCATTTCTCTTTCTGTGGCATACTTGTTCATCATTACTTTTGTTTTAGCCATATTCATCTTTAGTTCCAAAATCCTTACTAACTGTGCATAACCGATTAAGATTTTCCTCTAATTCTTTGGGATCGTCACTTATGACCACAATGTCATCTGCAAATTTTAAATGGTTTAGGTACTCTCCGTTCACATTGACTCCTTTCTGCAACCAGTCTAATCTTCTAAAAGCTTCCTCAAGGGCAGCAGTAAACAGCTTCGGAGATATTGTGTCTCCTTGTCGAACTCATTTCTCAATTTTAAATTTCCTACTGTCTTTGTCTAGTCTAATAAAGGAGGTAGAACTCTCGTATATTTTCTTCAAAATCATAATATGCGGAGTATATTATGATTTTGTATTTCCAGTGCCCAAAACATTGCCTTATGTTGCATGGAGTCAAATGCCTTTTCATAATCCACAAATGCCAGGCATAATGATGTTTTATATTCATTTGCTTTCTCCATTAGCTGTGATATTACGTGAAGGTGATCCATAGTTGAGAATCCTGTCCTAAAGCCAGCTTGCTCTTTTGGTTGATTCTCATCAAGTATTCTTTCTAATCTGTTAGTAATGACCCTTGTGAACAACTTGTAGATGTGTGATAACAAGCTAATTGGTCTATAATTTACAATTTATCTCCTTTCTTATGCAGCAAAACTATGATTGCATTATTCCACTGCTTAGGCATCACACCTTTTCTAATGCACTTTGTGAAGAGCCTTGGCAGTTTTTGTGTTATGTCTCTTCCTCCCAATTTTAACAACTCTACAGTAACTTCATCTTCCCCCAGGGTTTTCTGATTCTTCATTTTCTTTAATGCATGTTCTACCTGATCAGGAAGAATATCGGTTGTTGTTATTTGATTTTTAGGAGCATTAGCAATTAAGGCCATATTGCTCCGGGGATATGCGGTGAACATTCCCTGACCTTTCCGGATCCTCTGTATTTGGTGGTCACAGGGTCGAACCCCGGTCTAATCAAGAAGCGTGTGCCACGCACTGCTGCTCCTGCCCACCTGGCGAAGAATATCGGGTATGTCGTATGTGTTGCTACTTTGCAATCCATCTTCCCCACTGTTGGCATCATTCCCTCGCTCCTTGTATAATTCTCTATAGTAGTCTTCTGCTATTTGAATTATGCCTTCTCTGCTGTTTATAAGTACACTATCGCTATTCTTCAGTTTCAGTATCATTTGTCTTTCTGTATTACTGTTCATGGCTGCTGATTTAAATCCTTTGCTTTCCCTTAATGCTTGTTCTACTTTTCTTGTGTTAAATCTTCTTATGTTCTCTCTGAGTCTCTTTATAATAGCTTTGCATAACTCAGTATACTCAATTTTCTCCCTGTCAGTGTTTTCCTTGCTCTTCATTTGTCGCCTTCGATTCACCATGACAAGTGTTTCTTGACTAATTTTTTCTTCTTTGGATTTCTTTTTCCCTATAGGTTTCTTGGGCTTTATGACTTCCAGAAAGTTGTAATATTCCTCGTCAATATCTTGGTCCTGAGCAGTCTGCAGAAGCTCAAACTTCTTCTTAAGTTCCAGTACATACTGCTTTTTCTCCTCTTCTGTTATCTCAAAGACTTTTGTATTATTTACTGTAGTCAGTTTTTTCCTTTCCTTTATTTATATCAAGTGTACATCTTACCATTCTGTGATCACTTCCAACATTTACCTTATTCAGGACGATAACATCATTCACAATATATCACACTATCATATCTGCACAAATATGGGTTCACAGACAAATCTGTATGTTGTATGGGATGAGAAACCTGGGATAACTCGCTGGGAGAGCCATATTCCCTTTATTTGAGATCAGCCAATTATAGCCCTGACTGAAGAGGTCATTAAGACTTTATCCACCCTCAAGATGGGATTTGAATGTAGATCTATCCAAATGGATGACATGTATTGAAACCATTATATTGTCACATAAGATGACTAGCCTTTCTTTAATGATGCATGGTACTGTACTTTATGCACATTTGTCATAAAAAAGACCATCGAAAATTACTCCCATCTTTAATATAACTGAATTAGGCCTTTTCCACTGTGAAATAATGATTACAGGTTTGTTGGTATAGATTTTTGCATTGCATTATATGTATCATATGGGCAAAAAAAAAAAAAAAAAACCCAACAAACCTTTATTCAATATTGAATTGGGTCACCTTTGTTTTGAATAACAGGATGAGTGCAGCACAGCAGGGATTTATAAGGTGTATTTTGGTCTAACTGTAACCATTCTTCCAACAAAATATTGCACAGCTGACACAAAGTTGAAGGAAGAGGACTTCATTGCCAAATCACTCTCTCCAGCATATCTCACACATTTTCAATAGGAAAGTGAGACCAGGTGAATGTTGGGTACAAGAAAGCCGGATGAAATCTGTGTCATGTTGCCGGATGAAATCTGTGTCATGTTGTCCGAACTGTTCTTTGACGATTCTGGCACGACGCACTATGGTCCATAAAGTAGCAATCACCTTTGGGGTAAAAGTGTTGTAGCATTGTAAGGTGTAGTAGATTGAATACAAAATTCAGGTACTCCTGGATGACATTCACCCTTCCACCAGTATCAGTGGACCAAGTTCATGCCAACAAAACATTCTTCATACCACAATACCACCTCCAGATTGGGTCATTACAACAAGGCAAGCAGGGTCCATCACTTTGTGAAGCTCTTGCCACACTTTCTGCCTGTAATTAGTGAAAAATAAAGCATATCATGATTTGTTTGACTATATGACTTTCTTCTACTATTTCAATGTCAAATCATAGCATACTTGGCACAATTGTAAATGGATTTTCCATTTTTCTCTGAAAAAAGTAGCTCCCAAATATTTCAGAATACCAGATTTGAATGTTCATACTGTATTTTTTTCCCCTTAAATTACCTTAAGAGCAAGCTACTTAAAATTAAATAAAACAAACCTGGATTTTTGTGTGGAGAGCCTTCTGTAATAATCAGCGAAACAATAGATGGATCAAAGTCTTTAAGAGTAAAGAGAGCTCTTGCAATTAAACCACCCTGAAATTAATTCAGCAAAAGTAAACTTAGGTTAGAGGGATAAACATTAAAATACTATAATTGATATTTTTTATTATTATTATCACACACATGAGGATTTTAAAGAAATGAAAAATGAACACAGTGTGCATCTTTAGAAAAAGTAAATGGTAAGTTCTAAAGCATACCCAATTAGCACCCCTAAATGGTATGCCTTACGGAGTTTATTTTATAATAGACTGGAATGCAAATGTGTATTTCAAAAAAGAATGTAAATATTAAAAATATTTTTTACCAAAAGCATTACACGCAACCCCATATAACACGGTACTTCTACAACACGGTTTTGCTCTAACACGATTAATAAATTGCGGCAAACCTTGCACAACACGGTACTTATACACGGTTTCGTTCTAACACAGAGAATTTCGGTGAACCTTGCATAGCAGGATATTTTTGAGCTTTTGTGTGGGGGAAACCCTGCTATTATGATGGATGTAATTTTTCAACATTTCCACTCTTTTTGAATCCCCGCTGTTGACTCGCTAGTCAAAAAAAAACTATTGCGAAATAATTTTTTTATTTTGTATTTTATTTTGTTGGGAAATTCCCATGTTACGTTCTGTGCTATTGAACTTTTGAAAAAAATCTAGATGTCAAAATTTTATTACTATTGGATAGCATAGCACAACAGGCCATCCAAAAGATTGAAGTCATCCAAATGTTGAAGTTATGTTCCTACCACCACAGTTGTACTATATTAATACACCTTCTTTCATTGAGCCGTTAGATCAAGGCTATATATCCACCTTTAAAACTCATTCCATCAAAAAATCGTTACAATGGATTTTGGAAGAAATTGATTCCGAATTTATTGAAGTAATAGAAGCAAAGAAACATTTCTCAGTTGTGAACTGTATCAGAATCATAGCTTTATCACTGGAAAAAGTAAAACCATTAACGTTAAATGCGTGTGGAAAAATGTATGGCCAGAGTCAGTTTTCATTGAGAAAATATGATCGAATGGGCAGAAAACAGAATCGGCGCAAGAGTAGAACTTGCTACTTGGGTAGGAGGGGGTTTTGATGATGTGACTACTGAAGCCCTTTTGGCTAGCACAGTTGACAGAATCGCCCTCCCCACACCGGCTGGAAAAGACCCAAGTTCGAATTCTGCCGATGAAGGGAGGAATTTGTATTGATCTTTTTCACAACGTGGCTGAGTTAGCTGGGCTCGGACGATAATAACATGGTTTTTTTCTTCCAAAAACTCAGGTTTTTCGTCTGGAAAAACAGAAAATCAACCTCAGAACATATGCCTCAGGATTATTCCCTTGTATAAAGCAATGGTCAGGCCACACCTTGAGTAGGGTATACAGGTCTGGAGGCCTCATTTCAAGAAGGATGTAGAGCTGCTGAAATGAGTACAGAGAAGGGCAACAAGATTAGTGAATGGAACAAAGGGTTGCTCATACGAAGAAAGGCTTAAGTTTTGCAAATTACAGTGTCTGGAGACTAGGCACTGGTGAGGTGATCTGATAGAGGTGTATAAAGCCTTGAATAGTTTGAGCATGCTCAGTGCCGATGGGATTCTTTCTCTTGCTCAGAATAATCACCTGAGAGGGCATAAATTCAAATTGAGGAAAGACAGATGTAGGATAGATGAGTGGAAATTTGCCTTTAGCCAGCAGGTAGTTGGCTGGTGGAACAGACTTCTATCACCTTGTTATGGAAGTTGATAGCCTATATAAATTAAAGGTTCAGCTGGACAGGTATTTTGAACGGGAAATGGGAGTGGGGAAATATTGTGAAATGGGAGTGGGGTTTTTTTTTTTTTTGGCTGATGCTGCATAAGCTTGCTTTCTTACATCATATGCCTCTACTAATGCTAATTAGACATGTGATAGAGAAGAAGAATGCATGGGATACATATAAATTAACATGTGACACAGAAGTCTATGATATATATAAGCTGGTCTGTAACCAAGTTACAAAGGAGGTTAGGCAGGCAAAGGCAGATAACGAGAAATCTTTGGCAAAGGATGCAAAGAAAAACAGCAAAGAGTTCTTTATTTATGTAAACTTTAGAAGGAAGAGGATGAATCAGATTGGTCCACTTGATATCGATGTTTCAAATGTTGATGATCCTGCTCAGGTAGATAACAAACTAAATGAATATTTTCCATCGACATTCACACATGAGCAGTTATTCAGGGAGGGGAATGCTAGAGGTGTATTCAACTCTGGCAGTAAGCTAGATAATCTTGTAATAACTGAGAATAAAGTGGAGGAGAAATTGTTGAAGATAAACACAAGAAAGGCACCTGGGGTGGGTGGAATCTCTCCAGTTATATTAAAGGAGGCGGCAAAAGAAGCAAGCAAACCCTTAGCCATAATTATGAGAGCTTCCCTGGATTCAGGGGAGGCACCCATGGACTGGAGATGTGCAAATGTGACCCCAATCCACAAAGGAGGATCAAAGGTAATTACAGACGTGTTAGTTTAACTTCTGTTCCAGGGAAATTAATGGAGGCACTGGTTAAAGAAGCATTGCTGGATCATCTAAACAAGACTTCAGTTATAGGTCAGACACAGCATGGGTTTGTTAAGGGGAAGTCTTGTCTGACTAATTTGATTGGATACTATGATGTAGTCACAAAGAAACTGGATGCAAAGAATAACTTTGATATCATATATTTGGAGCTTAGAAAAGCCTTTGATACTGTTGCACAGGGAAGACTACTGCACAGATTGGAGCAGTGTAGCATTGGAGGCAAATTGCTTCTATGGATAAAGGGATGGTTGAGTGGGAGAAGACAGAGTGTGGTAATAGTAGTAGTGGCATGTAATGCAAGAAAGCAAGTGTATGTGCTTATGCAGCATCAGCCAAAAAAAAAAAATCAAACCATTCCCTCCAAATGCCCGTCCAGTTCCTCCTTAAATTTATTTATCTGGTCAACTTCCACAACAACAGATGAAAGTTTGTTCCAGCAACTGACCACCCGCTGGCTAAAGGCAATTTTTTGCACATTTATTCTACATCTGTCTTTTCTTAATTTGAATTTATGCCCCCTTAGGTTCATAATCTGAACAAGTGAATTCCCATCAGAATTCAGCGTGCTCAACCCATTCAAGACCTTGTACACCTCAGTCAGATCACTACGCAGGTGCCTAGTCTCCAGCCACTGCAATTTGCAGAACATAAGTCTCTCTTGGTAAGAGGATCCCTTCATTCCCCTCACCAATCTTGTTGCCCTTCTCTGTACACGCTCGAGCAAATCTACATCCTTCCTAAAATGAGGCCTCCAGACCTGTACGCAAGTCTGGAGGCCTCAGTACTCAAGGCATGGCCTGAACATTGCCTTATACAGAGGGATAATCAGCTCCTTTTCCCTGCAAGCAAAATTCCTATATATTACTGACAAAACACCATGACCTGCCCTGGCAGCCTGTCTGCGTTGCTCAGAAAACTTCATATCTGACTGCACAATTATCCCAGGTCTTTTTCATTTTCTACCGCCTTAAGTGTAGTACCACACAGTTGGTACATTTCTCTGGGGTTACTTCTACCCATATGCAGTACTTTGCATTTGTCAAGGTTAAACTTCGGTTGCCACTTCTTAGCCCATCTGCCCAAATTTTCTAGATTCTGTTGCAGTACACACTGTCATTACTGTCATTAACAACCCTGCTAACCTTTGTATCATTTGCAAACTTCGACACTAAGCCTGATATATCTACATCAATACCTTAATCAATGGACACTGCTCTTAGTGGACTAATGTTATTAGTGGAGTCCCTCAGGATTCAGTGTTTTGTCCATTGTTGTTTTTTGTATTTATAAATTATATTGATGATGATATATCAGGTTTAATGGCCAAGTTTGCATACGATACAAAGATTGGCAGGGTTATTAATGACAGTACACTGCTGAAAAAGGATCTAGAAAAGTTGAGCAGATAGGCTGAGAGATGGCAAATGTTTAACATTGACAAATGTAAAGTACTACGCATGGAAAGCAGTAATCCCAGAGTAATGTATGAACTCTGTGGTACCACACTGACAGTGGTAGAGAATGAAAAGGACCTGGGGGTAATTGTGCAGGCAGATATGAAGTTTTCTGAGCAGTGCAGATGGTCTGCAAGAGTAGCTCATGGGGTCTTGTCAATGATATACAGGAATTTTTCTAGCAGGGATAAGGAGGTGATTATCCCCTTGTATAAGGCAATGGTCAGGCCATACCTTGAGTACTGTATATAGATCTGGAGGCCTCATTTTAAGAAGGATGTAGAACTGTTGGAACGAGTACAGAGAAGGGCAACAAGATTAGTGAATGGAACAAAGGGTTGCTCTTATGAAGAAAGGCTTAAGTTTTTCAAATTACAGTGTCTGGAGACTAGGCACCTGCAAGGTGATCTGACTGAGGTGAATAAAGCCTTGAATGGTTTGAGCATGCTCAATGTGGATGGGATTCTTCCTCTTGCTCAGAATAATCGCCTGAGAGGGCATAAATTCAAATTTAGGAAAGACAGTCGTAGGATAGATGTGCGGAAGGCAGAACTTTACAAATATTTGGAGCAAGTGGATGGGTGAAATAAGGGTTTTTTTTTTTTTTGGCTGATGCTATATAAGTTTGCTTTCTTGCATCATGTGCCTTTGCTAATGCTGTACAATACCAACCTTTTCTTTTTTTTTTTTTTACGCAGTGCATTGTTAATCACAGTAATAAGTTGCCCCCATGAACAATTGAGGATAATGGCTTCTAGAAATTCAAAGAGCACCTGCAACAACAGGTAGTAGTGTCTTTATTTTTGGCTAATATTAACCTAATATTAATTTTAACAATTAAGCATTCGGTATTCATTATTATTATTTATTAGTATTACTACAGTTAGTAAATTGATAAAATTTAATATTATTTTTAAAATAAATGAAGCATTAAGTTTAAATTAATGTTTTAATATTAGTATTATTTAGCAATGGATTTAACAGTTCAAAGTTTGAAGCTGTAGAAACTACTATATAACTCACCATGGAATGTCCTATTAATATAACAGAATGAGAGGAACCATATTTATAAAGCGTCTGAATGTGCTTAATGCACTCATGAACAAATGCTAGAAAGATTTAAATAAATAAATAAAAACACACATGCATATTGTATATAATATATGAAATAGGAAATAAATAATATATAACTGAAATATAATAAAATAAACAGAATTATTTATAAAAATATATACTGCTAATCTTTAGTGCATATAATCACATTTCAAAGTATAATAATACCCCAATGAAAGTAAACCAGCATTCAACAGAGAAAAAAAAGTGGAATGAAACTGCTGAATTTGAATGATGTACACTAGTCAGACTATCACAATGAGTAGTGTATTACTAATTAGCTGCTTCAAATGAAACACATCAGAGTATGATACACATAATTTATTTACACTGTGCTAGGTCAGGACAAGTTCTCTTTTCTAGGAATGCATCCCAGGCATTTAACAACAAGGTATGACTATATTCACCATGTCACTTTATACAGGGCATTTCAATTAAAAACACTGGATCTATCTTATTTATTTCCAGCTTTAGAGTATATTTCAATCTTTTTAACATCTCGGCTGAAAATTTTGAATCTGATGTTAAGATTCAACTAAGTATTACTGTTAAGAATTTATGATCTCTAAATTAAAATTTTTCTTGATTAGCTGCTTTTTTTCTCAATAGGAAAGTTGTTTAGGCTTCAGTTTAGTCTAAAAATGTCATCACTGTACGTATGAAATGAACATAAACCAATTTTATTTGAAGAAAAAAAAAATAAAATACAACATTTTGTAGTATGAAGTAAAGGTGATATAAACTGCCTTTCTATAGCAGCAATTCTACTTAACATACTGAAGTGAGCATTACATACAACTGTTGTGTTTATTTTGTTTTGGTTTTTTTCTTCAAATAAACTCAGTTTATGTTAATCAGAAGTACACCAATGATGTTTTAGGCTAAACCAAACATGGGGAAAATTACATTTCAACTGAAGGAATAAAGAGCAATGCAATAAATTTTATAAAAATAAAAACAATTTTAGCTGACTTGCTAAGCATGGTAGAAACAATGTATATAAAGGGAAGGCCAATATTTTGAAGGTAACTATACCCACTAAAGATCAGTGATAAAATATTTTCAGAAGGACAGTAATTTGAAAATGATCACTAAAATCAGTAGCAAAATTTCTTTTTTTCTTTTCTTTTTTTTTTTTTTTCACAAAATGTTTTACTTTAATTCTGAAAAATCTTTGGTCTGAAGATAGTATTGGTAAGAATCTTGAAATATGATAAAATGTTTTGTAGAAAGTGCTTGAAGTGAGGGTGGGATGGTAGTTTGTACTTGGAGTGTCTCAATATCCCAATATCTATAAACAATTTCAAAATTCTGATGTATACATCAGCACAGAATGTTGTATGATTAAAAAGTAAGACTTAAGTCTTACTTTTTAATCATACACTTGCATAACCACTTAAGTAAGACTTAAGTCTTACTTAAGTGGTTATGCAAATTATCTACAGTCTTATATCATTATAGTGGAAGGAGAGGGAAATAGTGAATTAAATAATTAAAACCTTTACAAAGTAGGAAAAGGAGGTTATTGTCCTGCATCTATTTAAGATGATGGTGAGACTGCATTTAGAGTACTGTGTTTAGGTCTGGAGGCCAGTTTAGGACATAGAGCTTCTATGAAGGGTTTAAAGAAGAGCATCCAGACTGGTAAGGGATGCTAATCAAAGTCCATATGAAGAATGGTTTGAAGATACACACTGCAAAGCTTGGTAACTAGACATCTTAGAGAGACCTGAATGAGGTATATAAGGCCCTGAAGGGACTCAATAAAATTAATGAGGGAAGCATATTTTTACAAGTACAAATACAAAATTTTGGGAAGTAACACAAAGCTGTATCTCGTGAAGTTTACTTTTAGGCAGAATGTTGTAGATCACTGACATAAATTGTGAGTACACCAATGGAAACAATGAAAGGAGCAAAGGTGGAGTTGGTTTTCTGGTCCACAAAGATATAAAAAACAACATTCTGAAATTCAAAAGTACATCACCAAGGGTGTCAAGACCACTACTCAGAATTTCTAAGTGGTACAAGCTAAAGGTTATAATGATTTATGCACCAACATCGAGTCACGATGATGAAGAGGTTGAAGAAATCTACACCGAAATTGAGTCTTCTCGATGAGAAGAAAACCCACTACGCTATCATTATGGGGGACTTCAATGCTAAGGTTGGAAAAGAGACAAAACAGCAAAGAAAGGGGAACTACAGGAAATTTTGGAATTGGTGGAAGAAATGAAAGAAAAGACTTGTGGAATTTGCAGAATCTCAAGGATTGTCAGTAATGAACATTTGTTTCAAGAAAAGGGTGAATAGAAAGTGGACATTGAAGAGGCCAAATGGATTAACAACTAATCAAATTGACTTCATCCTCACTAACAGAAGATATATCATGAATGATATTACTGTCATGAACAAGGTAAATGTTGGAAGTGATTACAGAATGGTAAGATGCACACTTGATATAGATGTGAGAAAAGAAAGGAAAAAACTGACTCGAGTAAATAATATGAAGGTCTTTGAGATAACAGAAGAGGAGAAAAAGCAGTACGTCCCGGAACTTAACAAGTTTGAGCTTCTGCAGACTATTCAGGACCAAGATATCAACGAGGAATACTACAACTTTCTGAAAGTGATAAAGCCCAAGATATCCAAAGAAGAAAAAATTAGTCAAGAAACACATGTCATGATGAACTGAAGATGACAAATGAAGAGAAGATAAACACTGACAAGGATAAAATTGAGTATACTAAGTTATACAAAGCCATTAGAAAGAGACTCAGAGAGGACATAAGAAGATTTAACACAAGAAAAGTAGAACAAGCATTAAGGGATAACAAAGGACTTAAATCAGCAGCCATGAGCAGGAATACAGAAAGACAAATGATACTGAAACTGGAAAATAGCAATGGTGTACTTATAAATAGCAGAAGACTACTATAGAGAATTATACAAGGAGCGAGGGAATGATGCCAGCAGTGGGAAAGTGGATCACAAATTACTAACACATATGATATACCCAATATCCTTCCTGATGATGTAGAACATGTTGAAGAAAATGAAGAATCGGAAAGCCTTGGGAGAAGATGAAGTTACTGTAGAGTTGTTAAAATTGGGAGGAAGAGACATGACACAGAAGCCGGAGACTCTTCACAAAATGCATTAGAAAAGGTGTGATGCCTAAGGAGTGGAATAATGTAGTCATAGTTTTGCTGCATAAGAAAGGAGATAAATCAGAAATTGGAAATTATAGACCAATTAGCAAGTTGTTCAAAAGGGTCATCACTAACAGATTAGAAAGAATACTTGATGAGACTCAACTGAAAGAGCAAGCTGGCTTTGGGACAGGATGACCTTCATGTAATATCACAGTTAATGGAGAAAGCAAATGAATATAAAACACCATTATGCCAGGCATTTGTGGATTATGAAAAGGCATTTGACTCCATACAGCATAAGGCAATGTTTCAGCAGTGGAAAGACTACTATAGAGAATTATACAAGAGCGAGGGAATGATGCCAGCAGCGGGGAAGTGGATCACAAATTACTAACACATATGACATACCCAATATCCTTCCTGATGAGGCATAGATACCCCATATATTATGATTTTGAAGAAAATATATGAGAACGATACCTTCTTTATTAGACTAGACAAAGACAGTAGCAAATTTAAAATTCAGAAAGGAGTTCGACAGGAAGATACAATATCTCCAAAGTTGTTTACTGCTGCCCTTGGGGTAGCTTTCAATAAATTAGACTGGTTGCAGAAAAGAGTCATTGTGAATGGAGAGTACCTACACCATTTACGATTTGCAGATGACATTGTGATTATAAGCCATGATCCTGAAGAATTAGAGGAAAATCTTAATCAGTTATGCAGAGTTAGTAAGGATTTTGGACTAAAGATGAATATGGCTAAAACAAAAGTAATGATGAACAAGTATGCCACGGAAAGGGTTATAATGATTGAAGGAGCAGTAATTGAAAAGGTGGATTCATATCTGGGGACAAGTCATTAGCTGTAATAATGATAAATGGCTGGAAGTCAAGAGAAGAATAAATTTTGGATGGATAGTTCTGGAAATATAGTCATATCCTGAGGAGCAATATCCGAATTCATCTGAAACGTAAAATAACGAACCAGTGTATACTCCCCACCATGACTTTTGGAAGTGAAACTTGTGCACTCACCAAAAGAATGGAAGAGAAGCTGAGAACTACACAGCGAAGAATGGAACAAATTATATTACGAATCAAACTGTTAGATAAGAAGAGAAACACATGGATTAGGCAGCAAACTCAAGTAAAGGACATTCTTATCAAAAATAAAGAACTAAAATGGTCTTGGGCAGGACACATAGCTTGAAGACATAATGGCAGATGGACTAAGAAAATAACAGAATGGTACCCAAGAGGAGCTAGAAGAAAACCTGAAAGACGATGATGGCGACAGACAGATGAAATTCATGAGTTTGTGGGTAGTAAATGGATGGGCATTGCATAAAACAGAAGGAACTGGAAAGTTGCTGGAGAGGCCTTCGCTCTGCAGTGGATTGAAAATGGTCGATGATGATGATGATATAAATTGCCTGTCAGAGTGGTCAAATGGAAAATTGGGTTCAAACAGTGGAACTGGATACTAACTGCTTATTGGTAAAATTTATATAAGTAAATCTAACATGGTGGTTAGCAGCCATATTTTATTTATAATTACAGTTAAAATTTCCATAAAACCCCAAAATTTGCCAACAAAATAAATGAAAGAAATGTTTTATTACTAACTTAAAAAGAAAACGGACAATAGCTATGATTTGAAAAGACATATAGCTGCCAACCGTAAAAAAAAAAAACGATGCAAAAATGTTATGAATGTAATTATAAAATGACATCCACATTTTTATGGTTTTTTTATGCCATAATATAAAGATTCTATAATAAAAATGCCATAATAAAAGATGCTAGAAAGATAATAATAAAAAATTTCATAATAAAAGATGCCATAATAAAAAGGTTTCATCAAAATAAATACATTTTTATGAATTGGTTATCATCCTGATATAGCGTATGAAACAAATGCATAAATAATATGCAGTGGTTTCCTTCATTAATGAAAGGAAAGCCCCCAAGGCAGAATGCGCTGGTCCCAAAGGAACTAGTAGTTGTTGGTGACAACTATTGTCAGGGAAACGGGAAACTTGCTTAGTAAAAAGGATAGGTGGAACGGGACCAGGGTATGTCTGCCAGGGGCAAAGGTTGATGACGTTGTAGAGTGGATATCATCTTTTAAGGGCACAAAAGGTGATATAGATGTACACGTTGGCACTAATGATATTAAGAGTAGGAGACCGGCGGAATTACTTAACAAGTACAGGTCACTGTTGAAAAAAAGCCGTGAATTAGGGTTGAATTTGAAAGTGTCTGCAATTCTGCACAGACACGATAGGAGGGAGCATATGATGAGAGTCCTGTCGATCAATTCGGCCCGGGAAAGATTGTGCAAGGCTCAACGGGTAGAATTTTTTTCAGCCTGGTCTGTACTTGTTAACAGGAGAGACTGCTTCTACAGGGATGGGATACACTTAAATAGAAAGGGTGCAAGAATGTTTGCTGATGCTATCGAGGCAGTGTTAGGTGGGTCGGAAAACTGCTAGCTTGGGGGGGGAATACAAGGACTAATAGATTAACAGTGCAAGAATCACTTTCACCAGTAGCCACTGGTGAAAGTGATTCTTGCACTGCTTCTATTGGAATGAGCCGCAGCCTGCAAAATAAGATGCAGGATATTTCAGAGACTGCTGGGAATCATTGGGGTACAAATAAACACATAGGTTGTGTTAGGGTAGCTAAGAAAAAGAACAGGTGCATGTATACTTGCGTGTACACCAATGCTAGGAGTTTAGTAAATAAATTTGATGAATTTGAAGTATTGCTCGAAACATCAAAGGCAGATATTGTGGGGATTTCAGAGACGTGGTGTTACACAGATATAAGGAATGCAGAACTGGAATTTGGGGAGTACAATGTCTACAGAAAGGATAGACAGGATAGGAAGGGAGGAGGAGTTATGCTATTAGTTAAGAAATACATAAAATCCAAGGAAGTGAAGCCAGTCGACATTGCGGGACAGTGCAGTGTCGAGTCAGTTTGGTGTGACATAAGCATTGGGAGATCAAAATTGAGAGTAGGAGTGTGCTATAGGCCTAATTGACTCTGATGAGTATAATAAGAAACTGTATGGGGAAATAGAGTGGGCCAGTAAATCAGAGAGTCTTATAATGGGGAATTTTAATTTCCCAGATATTAACTGGAATTTGGGGGCTGGTCACTCACAAACTAGCAAGGCTTTTGTGGATTTATTGGATGATTGTTTTCTACATCAGCATGTTCGGGAGGCAACTAGAGGGAGTAATACTCTTGATTTGATTATCAGTAGTGATTCTTCATGCATTAAGAATCTGCAGGTAAATGAACCACTAGGTGGCGGTGATCACAGTGTGCTGAAGTGGGATTTACTCAAAGAGGTAACTACCATTAGGAGTAAAGGGAAGGGTTATTGCTTTCATAAAGGCGACTACGATGGACTGAGACAGTATTTAAATTCTATACAGTGGGACCAACTGATGATGTTACCAACAGCAAATTCAAAATGGGAAGCATTCAAAGAACTTATCTTGGAAGCTACTAGGCTTTACATACCAACTAAGAAATATTGTTCAAGGTTTAGGCCTAAGTGGATGTCAGATGAACTAATGAGACATATGGCAGAGAAGAAAAATGCATGGGATACATACAAATTAACACGTGACACAGAAGCCTATGATAGATACAAGTTTATCTGTAACCAAGTTACAAAGGAGGATAGGCAGGCGAAGGCAGATTACGAGAAATCCTTGGCAAGCGATGCAAAGAAGAACAGCAAAGAGTTCTTTACTTATGTAAACTCTAGAAGGAAGGGGATGAATCAGATTGGTCCACTTGATATCGATGGGTCAACTGTTGATGATCCTGCTCAGGTAGCCAACAAACTAAATGAATATTTTGCATCGACATTCACACATGAGGAGTTATTCAGCGAGGGGAATGCCAGAGGTGTATTCAACTCTGGCAGTAAGCTAGAGAATCTTGTAATAACTGAGAGTAAAGCGGAGGAGAAATTGTTGAAGATAAATAAAAGAAAGGCACCTGGGGTGGATGGGATATATCCAGTTATATTAAAGGAGGCAGCAAAGGAAGTAAGCAAACCCTTAGCCATAATTATGAGAGCTTCCTTGGACTCAAGGGAAGTACCCATGGACTGGAGATGTTCAAATGTGACCCCAATTCACAAAGGAGGATCAAAGGGCGACACAAGTAATTATAGACTGTTAGTTTAACTTCTGTTCCTGGAAAATTAATGGAGGCACTGGTTAAAGAAGCACTGCAGGATCATCTAGACAAGACTTCAGTTATAGCTCAGACACAGCATGGTTTTGTTAAGGGGAAGTCTTGCCTGACCAATTTGACTGAATAGTATGATGCAGTCACAAAAGAACTGTATGCAGGGAATAACTTTGATATTATATACTTGGATCTTAGAAAAGCTTTTGATACAGTTGCACATGGAAGACTGCTGCACAAATTGGAGCAGTGTGGCATTGGAGGGAAATTGCTGCTATGGATAAAGGGGTGGTTGAGGGGAAGAAGACAGAGAGTGGTAATCAATGGACACTGCTCATCGTGGACTAATGTTATTAGTGGAGTACCTGAGGGTTCAGTATTGGGTCCATTATTGTTTTCAGTATTTATAAATGATATTATTATTGTTTTCAGTATTTATAAATGATACTGATGATGGTATATCAAGCTTAATGTCCAAGTTTGCAGACGATACGAAGGTTGGCAGGGTTGTCAAGGACACTACGCTACTGCAACAGGATCTGGAAAGGTTGAACAGATGGGCTGAGAGGTGGCAAATGAAGTTTAACATTGACAAATGTAAAGTACTATATATGGGAAACAGCAACCCCAGAGCAATGTATCAACTCTGTGGTACTACACTGACAGTGGTAGAGAATGAACAGGATCTGGAAAGGTTGAACAGATGGGCTGAGAGGTGGCAAATGAAGTTTAACATTGACAAATGTAAAGTACTATATATGGGAAACAGCAACCCCAGAGCAATGTATCAACTCTGTGGTACTACACTGACAGTGGTAGAGAATGAAAGGGACCTGGGGGTGGTTGTGCAGGCAGATATGAAGTTTTCTGAGCAGTGCAGACGGGCTGCAAGAGTAGCTCATGGTGTATTGTCGATGATATATAGGAATTTTTCTAGCAGGGATAAGGAGGTGATTATTCCCTTGTATAAGGCAATGGTCGGGCCATACCTAGAGTACTGTATACAGGTCTGGAGGCCTCATTTCAAGAAGGATGTAGAGATGCTGGAACAAGTACAGAGAAGGGCAACAAGATTAGTGAATGGAACAAAGAGGGTGCTCTTACGAAGAAAGAGTCTTAAGTTTTGCAAATTACAGTCTCTGGGGACTAGGCACCAGCGAGGTGATCTGATAGAGGTGAATAAAGCCTTGAATGGTTTGAGCATGCTCAATGCTGATGGGATTCTTCCTCTTGCTCAGAATAATCACCTGAGAGAGCATAAATTCAAATAGAGAAAAGACAGATGTAGGATAGACGTGAGGGAATTTGCCTTTAGCCAGCGGGTGGTTGGCTGGTGGAATAGACTTCCATCCCTTGTCGTGGAAGTTGATAGCCTAAATAAGTTTAAGGCTCAACTGGACAGGTATTTCAAACGAACATAGGGGTGAAGTGGAAGTTGTTATTTTTTATTTATTTATTGTTTTGGCTGATGCTGCATAAGCTTGCTTTCTTGCATCAAATGCCTCTACTAATGCTAATGGAAGAAGTAATCTTCCAGAAATGTTTGGATATAATATTTATTCTTGTTATCAACTTTTAGGACTTTTATCAACTTCTAGGGCCATTGCCTTAGTAGTAGTAGTAGTAGTAGTAGTAGTAGTGGCACTTGATGCAAGAAAGCAAGTGTAGGAGCTTATGCAGCATCAGCCAAAAAAAAAAAAAAAAAATCACACCATACCCTCCAAATGCCTGTCCAGTTCCTCCTTAAATTTATTTAACCTATCAACTTCCACAACGACAGATGGAAGTTTGTTCCAGCAATTAACCACCCGCTGGCTAAAGGCAAATTTCCGCACATCTATTCTACATCTATCCTTTCTTAATTTGAACTTATGTCCCCGTAGGTTAGTATTCTGAACAAGTGGGAGGATCCCATCAGAATTCAGCGTGCTCAACCCATTCAAGGCCTTATAGACCTCAATCAGATCACCGCGCAGGTGCCTAGTCTCCAGCCACTGCAATTTGCAGAACTTAAGCCTCTCTTGGTAAGAGGATCCCTTCATTCCCCTCACCAATCGTGTTGCTCTTCTCTGTACACGCTCAAGCAAATCTACATCCTTCCTAAAATGAGGCCTCCAGACCTGTACGCAGTACTCAAGGCGTGGCCTGACCATTGACTTATACAGAGGGACAATCACCTCCTTTTCCCTGCTAGCAAAATTCCTATATATCATTGACAAAACCCCATGACCTGCCCTAGCAGTCTGTCTACATTGCTCAGAAAACTTCATATCTGACTGCACAATTACTCCCAGGTCTTTTTCATTTTCTACCACCTTAAGTGTAGTACCACACAGTTGGTACGTTTCTCTCGGGTTACTTCTACCCATATGCAGTACTTTGCATTTGTCAAGGTTAAACTTCAGTTGCCACTTCTTAGCCCATCTGCCCAAATTATCTAGATCCTGTTGCAGTAGCACACTGCCATTACTGTCATTAACAACCCTGCCAACCTTCGTGTCATCTGCAAACTTCGACATTAAGCCTGATATACCTTCATCAATATCATTGATAAATATACAAAACAACAGTGGACCCAACACCGAACCCTGTGGGACTCCACTAATAACATTAGTCCACGAAGAGCAGCACCCATTGATTACCACCCTCTGTCTTCTCCCACTTAACCATCCTTTTATCCATTGTAGCAACTTACCCTTAATACCATTCTGCTCCAATTTGTACAGTAGTCTTCCATGCGCAACAGTGTCAAAAGCTTTCCTGAAATCCAAGTATATGATATCAAAATTATTTTTTGCATCCAGTTCCTTTGTGACCACATCATAATAACCAATCAAATTTGTCAGACAAGACTTTCCCTTAACAAACCCATGCTGTGTCTGAATTATTGCTGCAGTCTTGTCTAGATGATCCTGCAATGCATCTTTAACCAGTGACTCCATTATTTTACCCGGAACAGAAGTTAAACTAACTGGTCTGTAATTACTGGTGTCACCCTTCGAACCTCCTTTGTGAATTGGGGATACATTTGCACATCTCCAGTCCGTGGGAACCTCCCCTGAATCCAAGGATGCTCTCATAATTATGGCTAAGGGTTTGCTTAGTTGCTTTGCCGCCTCCTTTAATATAACTGGATAGATCCCATCCACCCCAGGTGCCTTTCTTATGTTTAACTTCAACAATTTCTCCTCCACTTTGCTCTCAGTTATTACAAAATCATTAAGCACCCTGCTACAATTTGATAACCTTCTTCCATTTTCAAACTGTAATAATTCCTCACGTGTGAATGTAGATGCAAAATACTCATTCAGTTTGTTTGCTATCTGAGCAGGATCATCAACAGTCGAACCATCGATGTCAAGTGGACCAATCATATTCATCCCCTTCCTTTTAGAGTTTATATAAGTAAACAAAATTACATGTAAAATTAACCTCATATAGCGAAATGTTAGTCTCTCTATAACAAATTAAAAAAAAAAAAAGTGTTGCATGCCTTTCCTTCTGTAAGTAATTCCATGATCTAGCCATTATATGCTTGTCTTCTTCTTCTTTATTGTCAATTAAATAATAAGTCTCGTTACCATGTAGCATTTGTATACATTTCTTGGTTACCATTAAAAGGAACAAGTAATTACATGTCCATTATCTGCAGATGATGTTTTGATAAAACCTAACTTTCATATCAAAGTTAGCTTCCAATAAAATAAGCAAAATGTGTACGAACCTGTCTGTTCATCCAAAATACCACCATATAAACCTGACAGTCCCTGAAATAAACAATATAAATATCATATGAATAATACATATATGATAAATGCATATACATATATACAATAAATATAAATGAAATTTTCAATTAAATGTAAATTTTTTAAATTAATAAAACAACTGAAGTAACATAGGTACTATTTGATAACTATATCATCATTAAGCATCAACAGCACTACACAGGATACCATTCAACAAAATGATCAAATTCTATCAAATTACTAATTCTGATAAACCTACTGCAGACCTTGATAACCACATGCAAGGCACTACAAATGAAAAATAACTTGATATTGTTTATTTTTATGTTCTGGGAAAATTCTGTAGGTCAGTAATGGAATTTATTAAAGTTATTTTACTTTTCTTAAAAGATTATGGGAAAACTAAAGGATAAAACTAAACTTTATTTAATTTACAAATAAAATATCACATGTATAAATACAGTGGACCCTCTCTATTGTGAACTTCTATTTAATGAATTTCTCTATATTACAAATTTTTTTGCAAAACATTGCACCTTGAAACAAAATTACATGTAAAATTAACCTCATATAGCGAAATGTTAGTCTCTCTATAACAAATTAAACAAATTAAAAAAAAAAAATTAGCAAAAGCATTTTTAAAGATTTTCAAGCATTTACTGCTAAACAGCTGCTCAAATATATAATACAGCCTCCTTCCATTTGAAACTGCTCATTAGCATCTTGAATTAACCATCCTTCTACTGAACACTTGTGGCCATTGACACCAGTAGGAGGATCTTTGTTTCAATTTTGTTACAGTTATAAAAGCAAACAGGTTTTCTTAAAAGTGGTCATAAACTTTGCAATAAATAGGGTAGATCTGTAAATCGATGTTGGCTAAGGGGAAAATGAAATTCGCTGCAGGTAAACCATTAGCATGTTGCAGCAGCAATACATAGAACGCTTTGATAGTTGATTTTTAGTAATGCTTACTGAGTGACAATTTGCTTCTCTTCTCAACCGTACCAAGTGACCTTCCTGTCAATCATTATATGATAGTTTTTGTATATGTGTCTGTTCCCAGTAGATGGTTTTCATGAAATTTTTAAATTTCGTTCTTTTAGAATGATTTGTCATAAATCACATAGGCATATGCTTTTTTTTTCTGAAAAGTAACATACCGTATATATTAACCATAAATTTTCTTTCATGTATGAATGAAAGCAGAATAAAAGAAATTCACAAAGTCACAAATTTCTTTGAAGTGATAGGAAAAGTCACGTGATACTGTTGAATTGACAAGTGAACATCATGAGTAGGCGATACTAACAATTTATTATATGGCCAGTGCAGCAAAGTTTGCAGTGGCTACACAGTGTACACAGAGTATGTTATTACTCTGTGGCGGTGTATGTATCAGCAGTGAGCTACAGCCTGTCGCAGCCAAGCAATTTTTCACATAGTGGAAACAATGTCGAAGAGAAAGTGTTGTTTAAGTATTAATGATAAAGTCAAGATTCTTCATGATATTGACCAGGGTTTTAAGAAAAAAGATATTGTGGAAAAATATATTTCTCCTAAAAGTAGTTTATTTATGATTTTAAAAAATCGAGAGTAAATTTTAAATGCAATTGAAGGGGGAGCAGACAAGAAGCGAATTAAGTTGTGTGTATATGAAGATGTTGATAAAGCTGTTCTAAAATGGGTGCAAATGATACGTGAAAAGAATATACCAATATCAGGTCCAATAATTAAACAACAAACAACTCTGAAATTAGCACAATCCCTTGGACATACACAATTTAAATCAAGCATTGGGTGGTTAGATAAATTTAACAAGTGCCATAGAATTTTGGAAAAGGTGATTTGTGGAGGAAAGTGTTGTTGTAAGCAAAGAAGATTGCAACATTTGGAGGAACAACACCTTAAAGGATATTTTGGAAGAATATGAACCTAAGGATGTTTTTAAATGTTTACCTAACAGAACACTTGCTTTTAAGAACACTGCTAGTTGGAGCAAATATGACAGGAAGTGAAAAATTAAGACCTTTAGTTATGGAAAAATCAAAAAATCCAAGGTATTTTTTACAGGCACAAAATCATTTGAAGTTGACTACACCTTTAATAAAAAAAGAATGAATGACAAGTGATATTTTCAAAGAATGGATATTAAAACTAGACAAGCGTATAAAAAGAAAAATTATGTTGATTACTGACAACTGTTCGGCACATCCTGACAGTATTTCTGCCAAACTTAAAAGTGTGAAGTTGTTATTTTTACCACCAAACGTAATGTCAAAACTCCAGCCAATGGACCATGGCATTATTAAAAATTAAATTTCATTATCAAAAAAGAATACTAATGAAGATTGTCAATGCATTACAAGAAAATAGAAACTTGGAAGTTATAACTTTAGAGATTGCATCTTTGAACTGGCGAAAGTTTGGATAAATGATGTCAATGAATACACTATTCAAAATTGTTTTTCGAGAGCGGGATTTGCATTGAATACAGAAGTCGGATTACAACTGGACGAACAAGATGAACTGCCACTTTCACAGCAGAAAAACTTTTGGAGATTATTACAATCATCTGGAAACATCGAAAATCATATAACACTGGGTGGTTGTGGTTATGTTTATGTAGATCAAGATCTGGCTACAAGAGAACATCCAAATGAAGATGAAATACTGCTGAACGGTGTTAGGTGCAACCATGATCACGAAGAAATTAACAATGACACTGATGACACATCAGAACAACCCACAGAAACATAGAAAATCCAACTTGAGAAGAAATGATTCACGCTTTTAAAACAGTTAGTCTGGGTCTACAGTTTTGTGAAAATGTTACTGATAATGTTATTAATGCTCTGAATAAATGTGAAGTTTTCTTTGAGAATCAGGCATTTTTTAATTGTACTGCACAAATGAAAATTACCAATTTTTTAAATTTGTAATAATTACCGGCAAAAATTGCGTAAACGTGATTTAAATAAGTTTGTTTTTGAAATAAAACACATTAAAAATAAATGTAGATTCATTTTCACTTTCTAATTAAATAACAATTCCCAATAAAAAAAAAAAATTTCTTTGTATAATGAAATTTCTCTATAACAAATTTACTCGCTGGATTTATTGAATTCGTTATAGGGAAGTTTGACTGTATTTGTTACATTTAGGGGCTTAGAGGGGAACAGGTATCCTGTGTGTTATCAGACACTCAGCCTAAAACACTGATGGATCCAATATCTCTCTATTACAGAAGATTTAGGAGAAGTCCGGTTGGCCTGCCTCCCTAAAATCCACTCATGCACACCTTCTCGATGGTAAGCCCTGTTACGTCACTTAGGTGGCAACGAACGTGTAGAGTGGTTCTCTTCAAGACGCCTGGTCAGCGTGAAGAGGAAAAGACCAAACCCTCCAGCAATGAGAGCACAACAATACAAATGGCCCTCAGTCCCCAGCAGCTTTCACTCTCCCTCTTACGGCAGCGAGAGGATCAGAGTGGAAGCAGAGGGTGCTAAGAATCTCTGGGTACGACCAGACTGCCATGCACGGAAATTGAACTTGGCCTGTTATAACGTACGATCACTCATCGGTGAAGACAGGATATTAGAGCTGGAAAAGGAATTAGAAAATGTGAATTGGAATATCATCGGTTTGGCTGAAACAAGAAGAAGAAATGAATCACTTATAAGTTTATCAAGTGGAAATCTGCTGTACACCAATGGAAACAGTGAAAGGAGTGAAGGTGGAGTTGGGTTTCTGGTCCATAAAGATTTTAAAAACAACATTTTGGAATTCAAAAGTACATCACCAAGGGTGTCAAGACTAATACTCAAGATTTCTAAGAGGTACAAGCTAAAGATTATAATGATTTATGCACCAACATCAAGCCATGATGATGAAGAGGTTGAAGAAATGTACACCGAAATTGAGAGTCTTCTAGATGAGCAGAAAACCCACTACACTATTATTATGGGGGACTTCAATGCTAAGGTTGGAAAAAGGCAAAACAGCGCAGAAAGAGGAACTATAGGAAATTTTGGAATTGGTGAAAGAAATAAAAGAGGTGAAAGACTTGTGGAATTTGCAGAATCTCAAGGAATATCAGTAATGAACACTTTTTTCAAGAAAAGGGTGAACAGAAAGTGGACATGGAAGAGTCCAAATGGATTAACAACTAATGAAATCGACTTCATCCTCACTAACAGAAGGTATATTGTGAATGATGTTACCGTCCTGAATAAGGTAAATGTTGGAAGTGATCACAGAATGGTAAGATGTACACTTGATATAGATGTAGGAAAGGAAAGGAAAAAACTGACTCGAGTAAATAATACAAAGGGCTTTGAAATAACAGAGGAGGAGAAAAAGCAGTATGTACTGGAACTTAAGAACAAGTTTGAGCTTCTGCAGACTGCTCAGGACCAAGATATCGACGAGGAATATTACAACTTTCTGAAAGTGATAAAGCCCAAGAAACCTATAGGGAAACAGAAATCCAAAGAAGAAAAAATTAGTCAAGAAACACTTGTCATGATGAACCGAAGACGACAAATGAAGAGCAAGAAAAACACTGACAGGGAGAAAATTGAGTATACTGAGTTATGCAAAGCCATTAGAAAGAGACTCAGAGAGGACATAAGAAGATTTAACACAAGAAAAGTAGAACAAGCATTAAGGGAAAACAAAGGATTTAAATCAGCAGCCATGAGCAGTAATACAGAAAGACAAATGATCCTGAAACTGAAGAATAGCGATGGTGTACTTTTAAACAGCAGAGAAGGCATAATTCAAATAGCAGAAGACTACTATAGAGAATTATACAAGGAGCGAGGGAATGATACCAGCAGTGGGGAAGATGGATTGCAAAGTAGCAACACATACGACATACTCGATATTCTTCCTGATGAGGTAGAACATGCATTGAAGAAAATGAAGAATCGGAAAGCCCCGGGGGAAAATGAAGTTACTGTAGAGTTGTTAAAATTGGGAGGAAGAGACATAACACAAAAACTGGCAAGGCTCTTCACAAAGTGCATTAGAAAAGGTATGATGCCTAAGCAGTGGAATAATGCAATCATAGTTTTGCTGCATAAGAAAGGAGATAAATCAGAAATTGGAAATTATAGACCAATTAGCTTGTTATCCCATATCTACAAGTTGTTCACAAGGGTCATTACTAACATATTAGAAAGAATACTTGATGAGAATCAACCAAAAGAGCAAGCTGGCTTTAGGACAGGATTCTCAACTATGGATAACCTTCACGTAATATCACAGCTAATGGAGAAAGCAAATGAATATAAAACACCATTATGCCTGGCATTTGTGGATTATGAAAAGGCATTTGACTCCATACAGCATAAGGCAATGTTTCGGGCACTGGAAAGACAAGGCATAGATACTCCATATATTATGATTTTGAAGAAAATATATGAGAGTGCTACATCCTTTATTAGACTAGACAAAGACAGTAGCAAATTTAAAATCGAGAAAGGAGTTCGACAAGGAGACACAATATCTCCGAAGCTGTTTACTGCTGCCCTTGAGGAAGTTTTCAGAAGATTAGACTGGTCGCAGAAAGGAGTCAATGTGAACGGAGAGTACCTAAACCATTTACGATTTGCAGATGACATTGTGGTCATAAGCCACGATCCCAAAGAATTAGAGGAAAATCTTAATCAGTTATGCACAGTTAGTAAGGCTTTTGGACTAAAGATGAATATGGCTAAAACAAAAGTAATGATGAACAAGTATGCCACGGAAAGGGAAATAATGATTGAAGGAGCAGTAATTGAAAAGGTCGAGTCATATACTTATCTGGGACAAGTTATTAGCTGTAATAATGATAAATGGCTGGAAGTCAAGAGAAGAATAAATTTTGGATGGATAGCATTCAGGAAATATAGTCACATACTGAAGAGCAATATCCCAGTTTGTCTGAAACTGTAAAATAATGAATCAATGCATACTCCCCACCATGACTTATGGAAGTGAAACTTGGGCACTCACCAAAAGAATGGAAGAGAAGCTAAGAACTACACAGCGAAGAATGGAACGAATTATATTGGGAATCAGACTGTTAGATAAGAAGAGAAACACATGGATTAGGCAGCAAACTCAAGTAAAGGACATTCTTATCAAAACTAAAGAACTAAAATGGTCTTGGGCAGGACACATAGCTCGAAGACATGATGACAGATGGACTAAGAAAATAACAGAATGGTACCCAAGAGGAACTAGAAGAAAACCTGGAAGACAAAGGCGGAGATGGATAGATGAAATTCATGAGTTTTTGAGTAGTAAATGGATGGCCAGTGCTCAAAACAGAAGGAACTGGAAAGTTGCTGGAGAGGCCTTCATCCTGCAGTGGATTGAAAATGGCTGATGATGATGTTACATTTAAAATATTATTTATAATTAAAAGCTATTATTTACATTCAAAATTTAGTGTATATCAAAAATAATAAAAATAAAACCTGGATTAGAAACCAGCTTTTATTAGAGATCAAGTGCTATCACCCTTGTGGTTTGGTTTTTATCTGGAGTTTATTAGTGCATCAGTTGTCACAGCTGTGATTCTCACTAATATCATCCTTGATACTTTTACAAGTATAATCAAATTCTGATGGATGATACTCTGCTATTTAAGGGTATGCCTCTTGTCTTGCAAGCATGACTATAATGGGCTCAGACATTTTTTAAACACCATTCATCGGGACCAAATGATGTTAAAAAATGCAATTACCAAATGGGAAGTGCTCAGGAAACGAATCATAGAAATTGATAAGCATTTTATAACAACTAAGAGATACTGTTGAAGTTTAAGACCAAACTGGATATCAGATGAATTGTTGATGAGTGTAAGGACATAGAAGAAAAACTTCATGGAATGACTAATAAATTGTCAAGGATATAGAATCATACAGTATATATAAATTTTTGTAATCAACTGACTCCAGGTGGAGGTGTGGGAATAACTCCCATTCCCACCCAGAGTAACTTAATTAAGGAATTAATATAAGATCATCTTGACATACAAAACAATCATAACACCAATTTATTAAAGCGAGATAATGCCTGTCTAATCTGATTGGCTACTATGAGGTTGTCACCAAATTGTTGTAAAGAACCAGATGTATGACTGATTATTAATTAGAGCAATGTGGTATTAGGAGCTATTTATTATTATGGATAAAGGGATGTTTAAGTGGTAGAAAACAAAGAGTGGTTATAGTCACTACTCTTCAAGAGCTAAAATAATGAATGGGATATGACAGCTATCAGTGTTGTACTATTTATTAATGATACCGGTGTTGGTGTCAATATTGTTGAACTAGCAGCCATATTGTAACTGATAAGAAATAGTGCAACGAATATATCTCGAACTGATAGCATAAGGTATAACTTAAAACTAGATAATGAAGTAATATGAAGCACTGTATTAAGAATCTATTAGCTTAGTATAGTATTATCAACTAATCAAAAATATTTAATCTTATTAAATTCCGTTGTTAATTAAACTATATTTAAACGGAAATCATGAAATAGACTAGAGCTGTGAAGCAAAGATCACAGACTAGCGAGAGTGCTGTGATTCAGGGGAGCAATGAAGGGGCGATTCTCTAATGATCACAGTCTCAAAAAATATGCGAAATGTGAAATGTTTGCTGAACTTTCTAAAACGGGACATGATCTAGCCAAGGAGGATGTCTTTGTGTGTGTGTGCTAAATGCCTAGAGTGTCAATAAATTAGGCGCCAACTCAGCATTCTGATGGGAGTCTATGAGAGTTGAGATGTAGGGTAAATGCCCTCAAAGAAATTAATATGAGGGCCGATCAAGCTTTCAGCTGCCCTGCTCAATGGCAGAGCTGACTCCTGGGCATCAGGCAACACAGAGGCATTCTCCAAGGCAGAATGCACTGGTCCCAAAGGAACTGGTTATTGTTGGTGACTCTATTGTCAGGGAGACGAGGAATATACTATGCAAGAAGGAGAGGTGGAACAGGAACAGGGTATATCTGCCAGGGGCAAAAGTTGATGACATTGTAGAGCAGATATCTTTTAAGGGCACAAAAGGTGTTATTGTACATGTTGGAACTAATGACATTAAGAGTAAGAGATCTGCAGATTTACTGAACAAGTAGAGGTCGATTTAAAAAAAATCACGAGTTAGGGTTGAATGTGAAAGTGCCTGCAATTCTGCATAGACACAATAGGAGGGAATATATGATGAGAGCCTTGTCGATCAATTCAGCCCTGGAGAGATTGTGCAAGGCTTAAGGGGTAGAATTTTTTCAGTCTGGTCTGTGCTTGTTGACAGGAGAGACTGCTTCTACAGGGATTGGGTACACTTAAATAGAAAGGGTGCAAGAATATTTGCTGATGCTATCGAGGCAGTGTTAGGGGTCGGAAAACTGCTAGCTTGGGGGGGGGGGGGATACACACACACACACACTAAAAGTGATTCTTGCACTGCTTCTATTGGAATAAGCAGCACCATGGAAAGCAAGGCAATGAAGATTTCCAGGAGTCATAGTGGAACAAATAAATACATGGGCTGTGTTAGGGTAACTAAGAGTAGAAACAGGTGCATATATACTTGAATATACACCAATGCTAGGAGTATAGTTAATAAATTTGATGAGCTTGAAGTACTAGTCAAGACATCAAAGGCAGATATTGTTGGGATATCAGAGACATGGTGTCACACAGATATAAGCAGTGCAGAATTGGAATTTGGAGAAGACAATGTGACAGGACAGGAAGGGAGGAGGGGTTATGCTGTTAGTTAAGAAACACATAAAATCTAAGAAGTGCATACAATTGATGTTGAGGACAATACAATGTTGAGTCTGTTTGATGTGACATAAGCAATGGGTAAGGGATAATGAGAGTAGGTGTGTGTTATAGGCCTAATGTGATGAGTATAATAAACAATTGTGCAGAGAAATAAGAGTGGGCCAGTAAATCAGAATGCCTTATAATGGGGGGGGGGTTAACTTTCCACATATTGACTGGAACTTCTGGGTTGGTCACTCGTGCCCTAGCAAGACTTTTTTGGATTTATTGGATGACTGTTTTCTACAACAACATGTTCGAGAGGCAACCAGAGGGAGTAATACTCTTGATCTGATTATCAGCAGTGATTATTCATGCATTAAGAATCTGCAGAAAAAGGAACCACTGGGTGACAGTGATCACAATGTACTGATGCGGGAATTACTTAAAGATGCAACTACCATCAAGACTAAACAGAAGGGATTTTGCTTTCATAAAGGTGACTACAGGGGTCTCAGACAGTTTTGAAATTCTGTGCCGTGGGATCAACTGATGATGTTACCAACATTGAATTCTAAATGGAAAGCAACCTTCAGGGACTTAATCTTGGAGACTACTAGGCATTTCATTCCAACTAAGAAATACTGTTCAAGGTTCAGGCCTAAATGGATGTCAGATGAATTAATGAGGGTCGTGGCAGAGAAGAAAAATGTATGTATTAGTATTAGTAATGGCCGCATGGTGCAAGAAAGCCTATGGCTTATGCTGCACCAGCCAAAAAAAAAAAAAAAAAAAACCCCGAACAAAACAATGATAAAAAAAAATAAATAAATAATTATAATTAATAAAAAAAGGAAATTAAACCTATCATCCTATGTGCTTCCCTGACCCAAAGGTACTAACTATCCAGATGACCTTTGAATTTCCCCAAACTGATTATTAGTTGCCATGTAGGCAACTTATTCCAGTAATTTATAACCCACTGGCTAAAATAAAACTTCCTGCAGTCCAATCTAAACATTTCCCCCCGTAACTTGAATTTATGTCCCCTAGTTCTAGCATCATTTATAATCTTGAAAATTTCGTCCTCATTCATTTTACTGATGCCTCTCAGAGCCTTAAACATCTCAATCAAATCTCCTCTAAGGTGTCTAGTTTCCAAACTCTGCAACCCACATATTCGAAGTCTTTCTTCATAAGGATGCCCTTTTGCCGATCTCACCAGGCGAGTGACCCGTCTTTGCACCCTTTCAAGAAGCTCGATATCTTTCTTTAGGTGTGGTCTCCATACTTGAACACAGTATTTCAAGTGTGGTCTAACAAAGGGCTTATATAATGGGATTATCACATCCCTATCTCTACTTGCAAAAGTTCGATAGATCAGCAATAGGACACCATGGGCCTTCCACTTGGAACCTGTTTACAATGCTCAGAGAATTTCATGTCTGACCGTATCGTAACACCCAAGTCCCTTTCCTCCAGTACTGAGTTTAGTTGAACTCCACCAAGTGAATAAGTTATTTTGAACTCCACCAAGTGAATAAGTATGGGATGCATATAAATTATCGGGTGACACATATAAGCTTGTCTGTAATCAAGTCACAAAGAAGGTTAGGCAGGCAAAGCCAGATTACGAGAAATCTTTGGCAGAGGATGCAAAGAAAAACAGCAAAGAGTTCTTTACTTATGTAAATTCTAGAAGGAAAGGGACGAATCAGATTGGACCACTTAACATAGATGGGTTGACTATTGATGATCATGCTCAGGTAGCTGATAAACTGAATGAGTATTTTGCATCTACATTCACACATGAGGAATTATTCAATGAGGGGAATGCCAGAAGTTTATCAAACTCTAACAGGGAACTAAGCAATTTTGTAATAACGGAGAGCAAAATGGAGGAGAGATTGTTGAAGTTAAACATAAGGAAAGCACCTGGGATGGACAGGATCTATCCAGTTATATTAAAGGAGGCAGAAAAGGAAGTAAGCAAACCCATAGCCATAATTATGAGCTTCCTTGGACTCAGGGGAGGTCCCAATGGACTGGAGGTGTGTAAATGTACCATTAATTCACAAAGGGGGTTCAAAAGGTGGCATAAGCAACTATAGACCTATTAGTTTAACTTGTGTTATGGCAAAAATAATGGAGTCACTAGTTAAAGAAGCATTGCAGGATCATCTAGACAAGACTGCAGTAATAATTAAGACACAGCATGGGTTTGTTAAAGGGAGGTCTTGTCTTACCAATTTGATTGGATACTATGATGTGGTCACAAAGGAACTGAATGTCAAAAATAATTTTGATATCATATATTTGTATTGCAGGAAAGCTTCTGATACTGTTGCAGATGGAAGATTGCTGTACAAATTGGAAAGGTATGGCATTAAGGGTAAGTTGCTACAATGGGTAAAGGGATGGTTGAGTGGCAGTCAATAGAGTGATAATTTTGTGGGGGAGGACACAAGCACCCAACAGCTGCTCAGATTTATAGGTGCTCCCGATTAGGAACAGTTTAGAGATCAGTGGTAGGGAAGGGGTGGGCAGGAGTTGGTCTCTAAATCCCAAATTCAGAGAAATGGCATAAAAATAACACAAGCCTGTCAGAAATCATGTAAGTCAAAAATGGGTAAAATTTTATCTCAGAGTAAGAAAGGGTTTACCTTTTTCACTGTGAGCAGTATATTGCTCATCTACCTAGATATAGGTTATAATCTGGCCTTGAGTCTATATAATTTTAATAGCCATAATTCTAATTCTATAGTCTATAATTCTTAAATTCACTTACTTCAATACTATGATGTCTACTCACCTCATTAAGATCAACAGTAAAGAAATTGAAATGGAAGGAAGTATGGAGAGATTGGGCCATCCTTAAAGCTAATGAACCTAAGGATCTTACTTGTCGATGACTACCTGCATTTCCAGGAATAAAAAGAACTGGTATTCCAGTGATGCTACCATTCCTGAAAGAAAACAAACAATGATAGTAACCATTTCATGCTATGGTTTACAAATCCAGTGGAAATTATATTTTCAAACTAAGTTCAATGAAGTTGGTTAGGGACAATATTTTCAAGGCACGACAGCAAAAAAAGAGCATGTTATGTTGAAAGAAGATGGAGAGTGCATGCGTGTGTGGTGTTTAATTACACACAGTGCATCTCAAAAGTTATAAAATAAAAATTCTGGAAAAAACAAGAAATAGAATTTATTGTAAAAATGATTCAAACTAGTTCCTATACACCTTTCTTTTGATTATGGAAAGTATACTTGAAATTTCTCCAAAGTTATCTCTTCAGATGGTTGGTCACTTTCTTTTGGATGGTATGAAATTGTTTCTTTCACTTTCTTTTTAACTTTGGAAAGAAAAAGAAGTCAGCTGGAAACAAATCTGTTGAATGGGCAAAGGGAGTGATCTCGATAATCCCTTTTTGTGAAAGAAATCTTCAGAAAATTAATGTGGAATACAGTATATCATGTGCAACAAAAATCAGTTTTTGTTTTTGTGAAGTCTAGTCTGATCCATTAAATTCTTTGCAATAATTGTATTTAGAAGTGATGGAATGATTGTTGCAAAGAATTTGACAGGTCAGACCAGTCTTTCATGAAAATAAGATCTAGTTTCTGTTGCACAATAACACACCTTAATACATATTTATATACCTATATAACATATACATTATATTAGCATACAAAAGGAGCTGAAAGTGCCAAAGTTAAAGCACTCTCATAGAAACAACTTGCTAGAGAACTAATGGGAACAAAAAAAAATCTGGCTACTGGCATTCACCAGAAAAAAGTAAAATACGAGGGGACATCAAAAAGTTCGTACCCTTACCTAGAAATAATAGCCCTAGAAAGGGGAAACTTCACAGGAACTTTAATCCTTTTTCTATGTACTCTCCATGTACTGTAACACATTTCTCCAACCTATGGATCAGTTGTTTAATGCCTTGATCATAGAAGGCCACACTTTTTGCCTGAAACCACAATTGCACTTCACTGATGACTTCCCAAGACGAATCAAAGTGGCATCCACGCAATTGTTTTTCATTAGAAATAAGGAAAGGTCTGATGGTGCTAGATCAGAAGAATAGCATTAGCATTAGTAGAGCATTTGATGCAAGAAAGCAAGCTTATGCAGCATCAGCCAAAAAAAAATAAAGTAAAATAAATAAAATAAAAATAAATAAATAAATAAAATAAATAAAAAATAACCACTTCCACTTCACCCTTCTGTTCGTTCGAAATACCTGTCCAGCTGAGCCTTAAACTTATTTAGGCTATCAACTTCCACGACAAGGGATGGAAGTCTGTTCCACCTACCAACTACCTGCTGGCTGAAGGCAAATTTCCGCACGTCTATCCTACATCTGTCTTTTCTCTATTTGAATTTATGCTCTCTCAGGTGATTATTTTGAGCAAGAGGAAGAATTCCATCAGCATTGAGCATGCTCAAACCATTCAAGGCTTTGTACACCTCTATCAGATCACCTCGCTGGTGCCTAGTCGCCAGACACTGTAATTCGCAAAACTTAAGCCTTTCTTTGTAAGAGCACCCCTTTGTTCCATTCACTAATCTTGTTGCCCTTCTCTGTACTAGTTCCAGCGCTCTACATCCTTCTTGAAATGAGGCCTCCAGACCTGTATACAGTACTCTAGGTGTGGCCTGACCATTGCCTTATAAAAGGGAATAATCACCTCCTTATCCCTGCTAGAAAAATTCCTATATATCATTGACAATACACCATGAGCTACTCTTGCAGCCCATCTGCACTGCTCAGAGACTTCATATCTGCCTGCACAACCACCCCCAGGTCCCTTTCATTCTCTACCACTGTCAGTGTAGTACCACAGAGTTGATACATTGCTCTGGGGTTGCTGTTTCCCATATGTAATACTTTACATTTGTCAATGTTAAACTTCATTTGCCACCTCTCAGCCCATCTGCTCAACCTTTCCAGATCCTGTTGCAGCAGCATAGTGTCAGTAGTGTCCTTGACAACCCTGCCAACCTTCGTATCATCTGCAAATTTGGACATTAAGCTTGATATACCATCATCAATATCATTTATAAATACAGAGAACAATAAAAGACCAATACTGAACCCTGAGGGACTCATTAATAACATTAGTCCATGATGAGCAGTGTCCATTGATTACCACTCTCTGTCTTCTCCCACTCAACACCCCTTTATCCATAGCAGCAATTTGCCTCCAATGCCACACTGCTCCAATTTTTTTCAGCAGTCTTCCATGTGCAACAGTATCAAAAGCCTTTCTAAGATCCAAGTATATAATATCAAAGTTATTCCCTGCATCCAGTTCTTTTGTGACTGCATCATAGGATCCAATCAAATTGGTCAGGCAAGATTTCCCCTTAACAAAACCATGCTGTGTCCGAGCTATAATTGAAGTCTTGTCTAGATGATCCTGCAGTGCTTCTTTAACCAGTGTCTCCATTAATTTTCCGGGTACAGAAGTTAAACTCACAGGTCTATAATTACTTGTGTCAGCCTTTGATCCTCCCTTGTGAATTGGGCTCACATTTGCACATCTCCAGTCCATGGGTACCTCCCTGAGTCCAAGGAAGCTCTCTTAATTATGGCTAAGGATTTGCTTACTTCCTTTGCTGTCTCCTTTAATATAACTGGATAGATCCCATCCACCCCAGGTGCCTTTCTTGTGTTTATCTTCAACAATATTTCCTCCACTTTACTCTCAGTTATTACAAGATTCTCTAGCTTACTGCTAGAGTTGAATACACCTCTGGCATTCCCCTCGCTGAATAACTCCTCATGTGTGAATGTCAATGCAAAATATTCATTTAGTTTGTTAGCTACCTGAGCAGGATCATCAACAATTGACCCATCGATATCAAGTGGACCAATCTGATTCATCCCCTTCCTTCTAGAGTTTATATAACTAAAGAACTCTTTGCTCTTTTTCTTCGCATCCCTTGCCAAGGATCTCTCGTAATCTGCCTTCGCCTGCCTAACCTCCTTTGTAACTTGGTTACAGATCAACTTGTATCTATCATAGGCTTCTGTGTCACGTGTTAATTTGTATGTATCCCATGCATTTTTCTTCTCTGCCATATGCCTCATTAGTTCATCTGACATTCATTTAGGCCTAAACCTTGAACAATATTTCTTAGTTGGTATGTAAAGCCTAGTAGCTTCCAAGATTAGTTCTTTGAATGCTTCCCATTTTGAATTTGCTGTTGGTAACATCATCAGTTGATCCCACTGTATAGAATTTAAATACTGTCTCAGTCCATCGTAGTCACCTTTACAAAAGCAATACCCCTTCCCTTTACCCCTAATGGTAGTTACCTCTTTGAGTAAATCCCACTTCAGAACACTGTGATCACTGCCACCTAGTGGTTCATTTATCTGCAGATCCTTAATGCATTGAAGAATCACTACTGATAATCAAATTAAGAGTATTACTCCCTCTAGTTGCCTCCCGAACATGCTGATGTAGAAAACAATCATCCAATAAATCCACAAAAGCCTTGATAGTGTGCGAGTGACCAGCCCCCAAATTCCAGTCAATATCTGGGAAATTAAAATCCCCCATTATAAGACTCTCTGATTTACTGGCCCACTCTATTTCTCTGTACAGTTTCTTATTATACTCATCAGAGTCATTAGGCCTATAGCACACTCCTACTCTCAATTTTGATCTCCCAATGCTTATGTCACACCAAACTGACTCGACACTACACTGTCCAGCGATGCCGACTGGCTTCACTTCCTTGGATTTTATTTGTTTCTTAACTTATAGCATAACCCCTCCTCCTCCCTTCCTATCCTGTCTATCCTTTCTGTAGACATTGTACTCCCCAAATTCCAATTCTGCATTCCTTATATCTGTGTGACACCACGTCTCTGAAATCCCAACAATATCTGCCTTTGATGTTTCGAACTACTGCAGCACCCACATTTAATAGGGTGGGTGCTGCAGTAGTTCGAAACATCAAAGGCAGATGCTTCGAACCATCTGAGCAACAAAGTTGGTGGTGGCAACGGCCATGTGAGATAGTGCATTGTCTGACAGAAGACGGACACCTTTGGTTAACATTCCATGCCTTTTCACCTTTAAAGCATCGTGTAACTTTTTCAAAAGATTTCTGTAGTATTCTCCAGTAAGTGTGGAACCACAAAGTAGGTAATCTGTCAGGATAACCCCTTTTCTGCCTCAAAACACGGACAGCATCACCTTCTTTGCAGATGGAGTGGTCTTTGCCTTTTTAAGAGGTAGGGAGGAGGTGTACTTCCACTGCTTTGACATGTTTGTAGTCTCTGGATCATACTGATACATCCAGCATTTGTCACCAACTGACCAAAAAAGTTCACAACATCTGCATTAACAAATCCAACAGTTAGGTAGAACATTGCATTCGAATTGCTTCTGCAAAGGCATCAGCAATCTTGAGGAGACCTTAGACATTCAGAAGGTCATGTAAAATGCTGTGGGCAGACCAATAACTAATTCACACTGCATTCGCAATGAAATGAATTGTTGCATGTCTGTCACTCAGCCCCAGCTGCTCAACTTTTGCAACTATCTCACTGTCTGTGGATGTTGATGGCCTTCCACCTCTTGGCTCGTCAAAGACTCTTGTATGACCGCACTGGAACTCCCGTTACCACATTTTTTACAATGTCATAGGATGGACAATTCTGCCCATACACAGCTTTCATTTCTTCATCAATTTCTTGACTTTTCTTGCTCTGCAAATGCAGGAACTTGATCGCTGCTCAATACTCCACTTTGTCAACCATAGCATCCTTCTTTAGATTTAGGGCTCCACCTCTAGTGTAAAATCACCTATGGGAATGAAATTTCACATGTTAGTTACTGAATATGAGCTTATATTAAAAAATGGCATCTTCCTACTAATGTTTTATCTAGGTCAATGTACAAACTTTTTGATATCCCCACATAAACAGTTTCTACATCTGACAGTACATTAAGAAACTATAAAAGGCTATAAAATAACTGTTCATTCAAAAAATAATACAGTAATACCCCGAAGTTACGCGATAGGTGGGTCCGACGAAAATCGCTTAAGTCAAATTCGCGTTGTTGAATCGCTTAAGTTGAATTGCTTAAGTCGGGGTACAACTTTGCATATAAATACATATAAATTTTGTTTAACTGGGACCAAGGACTAACAAAAACACTAGTTTAGAAGAAAAATATTTAATGAAATTGCAGTTATTTATACATATTAATACAAAATATGTATTAAAAAATAAATGAGTTACGTAAAAAAGTTATTTCGATGGCTTCATAAAATCTAACAAATTCATCTGACGACACAGCGCCTTCTTTTTTTCACGCAGAATTTCTTCGTAGCAAGTTCATTTTTTTATTCCTTGCTTTGTAGCTATAACGTGTTCTTCGTTGGCGTCTATGTGTTCTAAAATTTTTAAGCCTTTTCAATTGAGCTGAGACCTTCTGTCAAACTTGCAATTGTCATGTGCTTTTCTGGTGGAACTGGGTCTGAAGTATCGGATACTTCAGTGACGTTTTGCTCACGCATCTCTATGAGCTTATTCATTGTCAGCTCCTGATTATGTGAATCCAACAGCTCGTTGACATCATCATCATTGACTTCCAAATCTAATTGCCTGGCAAGATTAACAACTTCTTCTATCATATGAGCGACGTGATCAGTTTCTGGCGTTGTTTTCGTCTCGTTTTTGAAAAAAAAATGAGCAAAGTTTCTTCCAGAGACCATTCAATGTTTTTTTTTTGTAAATTTCATCCCAAGATTCTTCAATGATTCTTACAGCATCTAAAACATTGAATTGTTTCCAAAAGTCTTTAACAGATATCTCACTATTTTGTCTCATAGCTTCATTCAGACGTGCAAACAAACACCTCGTGTAGTAAGCCTTGAATGTTTTGATGACTCCCCGGTCCATCAGTTGAAGCAAGCTGGTTGTGTTTGGAGGCAAAAACACAACTTTCACACGTGGATCGAAATTAATTAGGGTGGCAGCAGGATGACAGGGTGCATTGTCAATAAGAAGCATCACTTTAAATGGAATCTGTTTAGACTTGCAATAAAGTTTCGACTTTGGGTATGAAGTGGTGACCAAACTAATCCTCAAAAACGGAAGTTGTCACCCAAGCTTTATGATTTGACTTCCAAATCACTGGTAAGCTAATTTTAGATATACACCAAACAAAAAAATCAAGAACCGTGTAACTCAGAGTTTGCGTAAGTCAGGGTATTACTGTACTTCAAAACCATCCGTGCATAAATTTTATTCCTGTATGATAAAAATAATAATTTGAATACACTTAATGCTCAACTATTTTCTTCTAGCCTTTAAAAAAACCATGTAAACTCTGGTGGTACTCAATAATATCAAGTGGAATCCTGCCATAATTTTCAGAAACAAGCAACCTAGGAATAGACTTGCTTTCAATTACAAAAAAAGAAAGAGGCACGCAAATGAAAGGATTGTTAGGATACTTATAATTTGCCATAAAACTCCATGGAGAATGATTGTCCTTTCTATTTGAGCATTAATTCCTTTTTAAATCTGCTGAAAATGAAGAAAGGTCATGAGGAGCCATGAGTTTCCACCCCTGAAAACACAGATACTATGCATGATCTCATTTAGGCTTGAAATAATATAAAATTTTTTGAAGAAATCCTACGAGTGTTGTCTAAATATTATCCATACTCATTTGGACATGGAAAAACTTTCTGCAAAAGATTCCAAAAATCTCAACTCTGATAAGAGAGAGAGAAAGGATAGCATGTACACCGTCAATTCTCATTCAATTTGACAATGATTCCGATACTTTTCCGGAAGATTAGTCATACTAATGAAACACAGATTCATGAATATGATCCAGAATCTCAGTTAACAGACCGGAGGTACAAAAGTTTATGCCAAAACAAGATTTTGAAAGAAACCATTAACTAATAAAGTCATGGCTTCCATATGTTTAGATAAAGATGAAGTAATTTTCATTAACCACCTTGAAAAATGCAAATCTGTGAATGGTGAAGATTAGTCATCATTACTAAGACTTTTCACAAAAAAAACAAGAAGGAATAAACTTGCAAAAGGAATCTTTTCCCTTCAAATCAAGCCTTGATTTAGAGGAAAAAGAGCAAATAATGAATTGCTCAAACACCCATTCTATTTTCCATATTTAGCCCTATTATTTCAAAAAAAAAAAAAAAAAAAAAAAACACACCTTATGGGCTGTAATTTTAAGAATTTTAAGAGTACTGATTGGAAGGCTAAATATGACTCTACGGCCTCCCTTTTGCAGACTTCCTTTTTGAAGATTTAGAAAACATGCAGGAATATTGTCATAGAGTAGGCCAGAAGCTTAGCAATACCAATCTCCCATCCCCGCATATATATTTTTGAAAACCTTATATGACCCGGCCTATACACAAATAGAAACTAAAAATAAAAATTTTTAAAATAATAATAATTAAAAGTAATCCTCTATTAACCATAACATTTTTACTGTTCTCACCATGAGCTACAATAGTTTGTTTGGTTCCTTACTATGTCATTAATCACCATGCCAAAGAAACAAATGGGTGGGGGAGAAACAATTCTTTTAGCTTGAGATCAGCTAAATACAGCCCCAGTTGAAGAGACCTTTAAAAATTCTTCCAGTAAGATTGGAACCAGACCTCACCAAATAAGTGATAAACCCACTCAGATAAATGGGATTGATTAAACACTGTTAACTTATACAAATAATGCAATGCATTATGGGAACAGCACCAATAACAAAACTCAATGAAACCTACTTGGACAACTAGAATTACCTGGAAATGTATGGCACTATATAGGAGGTAAGACATTCCCAGTGAATTCAAGAGTGTTGGAAAGTCTTGTGTGGCAACTTTATTTAATATTATAACATAAGGATCAACTTACCATAGAGCTTCAGCATATTTTCTGAAAGAAAAAGTTTATTTGCATTAAAAAAAATCAGCAGCCATATAATTTTAAAAACAATATTATTAGGATATATTAATATCTAATTTAATAATATTAATATTAATTTAAAATTTATATTAATATATAGGATGATTATAATTAAAGAGTGCCACTTTGCCCAACATCAAAATTTGAGTTTTAAATTAAAAGTAAAATACTAATTGTTATTATACTATAATAAACTGTTTTTAAAAACCAATCCAGGGAGGTTTTCTATTTGGAAGTATTATTATTATTTATTATTAATAACAGCATATGATGCAAGATGATGATTTTTAGGAGCATTAGCAACTAAGGCCATATGCGGTGGTCATTCCCTGACCTTTCCGCATCCTCTGTATTTGGTGGTGACGGGCTCGAACCCCGGTCTAATCAAGAAGCGTGTGCTACGCACTGCTGCTCCTTCCCACCTGGCTACCGAGGCGCCATATGATGCAAGGAAGCAAGATTATAAAGCATCAGCCAAAGGGGGAGGGGAACCTCCCACATCACTTGTCAATAATTTGTCTAGTTCTTCCTTGAATTTATTCAAACTGCCCATCTCCACAACACCAGATAGAAGTTTGTTCCAACATTCAATCCCCTGCTGGCTGGTAACTGGGAAGGAACAATCTCAATATATAATCCTGAAACTAGTTCTGTCAAATCTTGTTAACTACTAATCAGTTACTAACTTTGTATAAGGTCATGCCTTGAGTATTGTATACAGGTATGGAGACCTCATTTTAAGAAGGATGTAGAGCTGCTGGAATGAGTACAGAGAAGGGCAACAATATTAGTGAATGAAACAAGAGTTTGCTCTTATGAAGAAAGGCTTACATTTTGCAAATTACAGTGTCTGGAGGCTAGGCACTTGTGAGGTGATCTGATTGAGTTGTATAAGGCCTTGAATGGTTTTAGTATGCTCAATGCTGATGGGATTCTTACTCAGAATAATCGCCTGAGAGGGCATAAATTCAAATTGAGGAAAGACGGTTGTAGGATAAATGTGTGAAGTTTGCCTTTAGCCAGCGGGTGGTTGATTGCTGGAACAAACTTCCATCGTAGAAGTTGATAGCTTGAACAGATTCAAGGCAGAACTAGACAAACGTTTGGAGCAAGTGGGTGAAATGAGAAGGGGGGGGGGGTGTTTTTTTTTTTTTTTGGCTGATGCTATATAATCTTGCTTTCTTGCATCATGTGCGAATGCTAAGGAGGTGATTATCCCTTGGTCAGGCCACACCTTGAGTACTGCATACAGGTCTGGAGGCCTCATTTTAGGAAGGATGTAGAGTTGCTAGAACAAGTACAGAGAAGAACAGATTCAAGGCAGAACTAGACAAACATTTGGAGCAAGTGGATGGGTGAAATGAGAAGGATGCATATGTGTGTGTGTGTTTTTTTTTTTTTTTTTTTTTGCTGACATTATATAAGCTTTCTTTCTTGCATCATGTTCCTTTGCTAATGCTAAAAAATAAATCTTAATTCCTGGGGTTCAGTATTTCTCAACTTTTCGGAAGATGCAGACTCAATACTGGCTTCGTATACATATCCGAATTTTTCATACACAGACTACTCTGATGGGCTCACATCTAGTGAGTATGGGCTTGGCAAACCCAGGGTCCTGAGCTGGATATCATCATTCTTCTCATTCTTGGTGATTCCTTTCTACTTCTTTCTCTCTGGGTAATTCAGAATTTTTTTTTTGGCTGGTGCAGCATAAGCCCCAGGCTTCCTTGCACCATATGGCCAATAATAATAATAACCACTCCGAACTTTGGGTAGGACCTACCTACCCCAAGGTCGGAGTGGCGGCTAAGGCAGATTGTGATGCCATCTGGTGTCACTCCCGAGAACTACTACTGGACATAAGTCGAAGCTAAACAGGTCCTCCTCCATAGATGGATGATGTCACAGAGAAATATTAATCATAATACACAGAGTGTGGCGCAGGATAAAGTCACTCACATTCAGGCCTTAGGCAGAGGAGTAAGTTCAAAAAATCAGAGAGGGTCTCCCAAGGAAGATAGTGGAGTGAGTGGCGCTGTCCCCCATATGGCTAACACAAGAGAAGGGCAAGACCATCCAGACCCACAAACTGGAAGTGCTTCCTGTGCAACTGTGCTAGTGACCACCCAGGATGCAAGAAAACGGCAATGCATGAAGTGGAGCATTGAAATGAATATGTACATCACGCGAGCATACTATGAAATAACAAAGCTGGATACCGATAATAATATAATGTGGCAGTTTGCATGATACTCTAGTTTATATAATTCGTTGCATGTTATGTCTGCACAAGTGTGCGTGCGTGGGATTTTTTTTATTACTATTATTTTTTTTTAAATATTGTACAGGCTGAAAATACATGGAGGAAAAAATTCTACTTTTCCCTCAGATCAGCAAACTAGACTAAAGAAATCTTAAAAAATTAGTATTAGCCATAAAGCACAAGGAACCCACAAGCTTTTTCTGCACTGATGGAAAAAAAATAAATAACTAAATAAAATATAAAAAGAAAATAAACAACAATGTGTTTCCTTCCTCACACAGGTAAGTATTAATGTATGTAGTTGAGGCTTAAAGTTCCAGCCTCAGCACTGGAGGAATTCTATTGGGATTTAAATTCACACCTGTCAAAAAACATAACAAGTGCCTCACTATACTTTTACTAAGAGCATTAGAAATATGTAAATCTTAGTAATTTTAAATGAAGTTCCCTAAATAAAATTAATCTAAAATTAAAGTTAACTCACCCTTCACCATATACATGGAGCCCATACCGAGGATATAATCGTTGCACATCATATTTCAAATGGATTTTCTAAAACAGAAAGATATTATTGAAAGATAAAACTGAATTATAAAACTTTTTAGCTTTAAACAAATCAATTTAAAAATATAATCCAAATGCAAATTATTTATATAATATTAGCATTAGTAGAGGCATATGATGCAAGAAAGCAAGCTTATACAGCATCAGCAAAAAAAAAACCCTCCCATTTCACCCCTACATTTGTTCCAAATGCCTGTCCAGCTTAGCCTTAAATTTATTTAGGCTATTAGCCTCCACAACAAAAGATGGAAGCCTGTTCCACCAATCAACTACCCGCTGGCTAAAGGCAAATTTCCACACGTATTCTTTTTTTTTTTTTTTTTTTTTTTATGACAACCCCAAACATGAGAGGTATTAGAACCTATAGTACGTAGTTCAGTGCTTGGGTTGGAGATTGAGAAGACGAAGGAAGTATTTGCTGACATTAGACTTGAACTTCTGTAGACATAATTTTCAGGAAATACGTATGAAGGAAGGTTGTTCCAGAAAACGTCAGTTGAATGAATAAACAAGGAAGATGAAAAGTTGGTTTTGTGAGTTTGAAGTTGGACAGTAAATGGATGGTGGCTGGTGGTGACGCATGTTCAGAATGTTCTGAAAGAGAGCAGGAATTATAGAAGCCAATTCAGAAGAACAGTGCCCATGGAAGTATCTGTAGAAAAGGCACGCGGCAGAAACAGTACGTCTATGAGACAGAAAGTTAAGAGACTGTTAGAGAGGAGTCATTAATTAACCTAACTGCCCTCTTCTGAATGGAATCTAGAAGCCTGAGAGAGGTTTTGGGGGCACCAACCCCAGATGTGGGAACAATATTCCATGGTAGGGCAGATTTGTGATTTGTACAGAGTGAACAGCTGTTTGGAAGAAAAGTAACATAGAGAGCGAAAGAGAAAACCAAGTTTTTTAGATGCAGAGGAAGCAATATTTGAAATGTGCCTGTGCCAAGAGAGGTTAGAAGTCAGGATAATCCCAAAAAGAGATATATCATTTTGCCTAGAAACCAGAGTGTCACCAAAGATAAGCATAGGAGTAGAAGAATACTTTTTATGAGATATAAGACAAGACTTGAGTTTTAGAAGGATTGAAATCAATAAGCTGTCTTTGCCCCACTGGAGAATTACTTGGAGATAGGCATTTACGGAATTGGTAGCGGATATTCGAGAAGTTGAAGCTAATTGAGCAGGGCAAAGTTTCTCAAAATGGAAAGTGGAATGCAATGTGCTATCATCGGCAAAACTATGGATACGATTTCCAGTCAATGGAAGAAAGTCATTAATATACAAGAGGAAAAGAGTGGGGGAAAGAACTGAACATTGGAGGGCACCAGCATTAGCGGAGATGTTAGAAGACAGAGAGCCATCTACCATCACCCTCAGTGAGCGAGCACAGAGAAAACTGAATAACCAATTACAAAAAACAGTTGGCAAACCATAAGATGGAAGCTTGTTTAGAAGACCTTTATGCCAAACATGATCGAAAGCCTTTGAGATGTCAAGAGCAACTGCTTCTGTTTCACCGAACTCATCCATTGAATTTGTCCAAAAATGGGTAATATAAGCCAGAATATCACCAGTGGATCGACACTGATGGAATCCCTACTGGCGATTATTGATCAGACAGAAGCTTTCTGGGTAGTTTAAGAGTTGGCAGTTAATTGTTTTCTCCATTACTTTAGAAAGAGTAGAAGTAATTGCAATGGGACGATAATTGGATGGGAGGAACTTGTCACCCTTTTTAGGAACTGGCCTAATATAAGAAAAAATCCAAGCAGAAGGAATAAGAAAGTGAAAAAAGGCGACAAAGAACAGGAGTAAGTTTGGGAGCACAGGTTTTGAGGACAAGTGGAGAAATACCATCAGGACCTAGAGCTTTCTTAGCATCGAGATTTATCAAAATCCTTCTGACATCTTTTTGATGGAAGACCAAAGGAGGCATTGAATGGAACGTGTTGGGAATGGTGGGAGGTGCTTTACTAAATCATTAATACATGAGTTGGAAGAAAAATGGGATGCTAGAAGGTCAGCTTTATTCTTGGCTGAAGTGACAACAGAACCATCTGGTTTAGACAGAGGTGAGAGTAGAGATGGGCAAAAGTTGCAGTCAATGGCTTTGGCAAGGGACCAGAATGCTTGGTTACCATTAGGTCATGGAGTTTTGTCAATGATATATAGGAATTTTGCTAGCAGAGAGAGAGAGAGAGAGAGAGAGAGAGAGAGAGAGAGAGAGAGAGAGAGAGAGAGAGAGAGAAGGAGGTGATTATCCCTTTGTATAAGGCAATGGTCAGGCCACACCTTGAGTACTGTATACAGGTCTGGAGGCCTCATTTTAGGAGGGATGTAGAGTTGCTAGAATGAGTACAGAGAAGGGTAACAGGATTGGTGAGAGGAACAAAGGGGTGTGCTTACAAAGAAAGGCTTAAGTTCTGCAAGTTGCAGCATCTTGAGACTAGGCACCTGCGAGGTGATCTGATCAAGGTGTATAAGTCCTTGAATGGTTTGAACAGGCTCAATGCTGACGGGATACTTCCGCTTGCTCAGATTAAGAAGTTGAGGGGGCATAGATTCAAATTGAGGATAGACTGTTGTAGAAAAAAATGATGTGCAAAAGTTTGGCTAAAGGCAAACTTCTGCACATCAGGTAGTTGATTGCTGGAACAGACTTCCATCTGTAGTTATGGAAGTTGATAGCTTAAATAAATTTAAGACTGAACTAGATAAACATTTGGAGTGACCAGATGGGTGAAATGGGAAGGTGGGTTTTTTTTTTTTTTTTTTTTGACTGATGCTGTATAAGCTTGCTTTCTTGCATCATATACCTCTGCTAATGCTAATGAGCAGCGGCCTCGAGCAAGGATTGCTGTGAGTTTCAGGGACTGATGACATTCATCATGGAAAAATAAATACATGGGCTGTGTTAATGTAACTAAGAATAAGAATAAGTGCATGTATACTTGCATGTACACCAATGCTATAAGTATAGTAAATATATTTGATGAATTCGAAGTGCTGGTCATTGTTGAGAGATCAGAGACGTGGTGACACACAGATATTAGGAATGCAGAATAGGAATTTGGAGAGTACAATGTGTACAGAAAGGATAGACAAGATAGGGAGGGAGTAGGGGTTATGCTGTTAATTAAGAAAAACATAACATCTAAGGAATTGCATCCAGTTGACACAGATGGATAGTGCAATGTTGAGTCAGTTTGGTGTGAAATAAGCAGTGGGAAAGAAAAAATAAGAGTAGGAGTGTGTTACAGGCCTAATGACTGCAGTGAGTACAATGAACAGTTGTACAGAGAAATAGTAGAGTAGGCCAGTAAATCAGAATGGCTTTAAATGGGGGATTTTAACTTTCCAGATATTGACTGGAACTTGTGAGCTGGTCACTCGCACGACTTTTGTGGATTTATTCAATGATTGTTTTCTGCAGCAGCATATTCGAGAGGGTAATACTCTTGATTTGGTTATCAGCAGTGATCATTCGTGTATTAATAATGTAGTGACCACTAAATGGTAGTCATCACACTGTACTGATGTGGGATTGAGTTTTAGATATAATTACCATCAGGGTTAAAGGAAAGGGTTCTTGTTTCCATAAAGGTGACTATAGTCGTCTCAGACAGCTTTTAAATTCTCTACAGTGGGACCAACTGATGTTACCAACATCATCAGTTGGTCCCACATTCACACATCTACATTCTCACATGAGGAGTTATTCAATGAGGGGAGTACCAGAAGTTTATCAAACGCTAACAGGGAGCTAAGTGATTTTGTAATAACTGAGAGCAAGGAGAAAATGTTAAAGTTAAGCATAAGGAAGGCACGTAGGGGTGGACGGGATCTATCCACTTATATTAAAGGAGGCAGCAAAGGAAGTAAGCAAACCCTTAGCCATAATTATGAGAGCTTCCTTGGACTCAGGGGAGGTCCCCATGGACTGGAGGTATGCAAATGTATCACCAATTCACAAAGGGAGTTCAAAAGTTGGCACAAGTAAATACAGACCTGTTAGTTTAACTTGTGTTCTGGGGAAAATAATGGAATCACTGGTTAAAGAGGCATTGCAGGATCATCTAGAAAAGACTGCAGTAATAGTTAAGACACATCATGGGTTTGTTAAAGGGCGGTCTTGTCTGACCAGTTTAATTGGATACTATGATATGGTCACAAAGGAACTGAATGCCAAAAATAATTTTGATATTACATATTTGGAATTTAGAAAGGCTTTTGATACTGTTGCACATGGAAGACTGCTGTACAAATTGAAGAGGTATGGCATTAAGGGTAAGTTGCTATAATGGATAAAGGAATGGTTGAGTGGGAGATGACAGAGAGTGGTAATCAATGGACACTGCTCTTCGTGGACAAATGTTATTAGTGGAGTTCCCCAGGGTTCGGTGTTGGGCTCATTGTTTTCAGTATTTATCAATGATATTGATGAAGGTATATCAGGTTTAATGTCCAAGTTTGTAGATGATACAAAGGTTGGCAGAGTTGTTAATGACTGTAAAGACAGTAAGCTACTCCAACTGGATCTAGATAAGTTGAGAAAATGGGCTGAGAAGTGGCAACTGAAGTTTAACATTGACAAATGAAAAGTACTGCATATGCAAAGTATACGGTCGAAGTGAGTGGTCCTTTAGGCACCTCAGATCACAACTTGGTGATTGTCTCTTCTCCAATGGAGCCTTTATCTCGTGGCTATTCCGAACCTCATATTTGTTTGGCATTACAAGAATGCAAAAGTGGGATGACCTGTGAAATTTCTTTTCCCTGATCAAATTACTGTTTCAAAACTTCTGATGTCAATGTTTGCTCAGATTGTGTCAGTGAAATCATTCTTCTAGGAATGGAATCCTTTATTCCACACTCCACTTTATCTTGTGCTTTATCTAAACCTTGGTTTTCCAATAAATGTGCAAAGACTGTTCAAGAGAAGAACATTGCATATCGTAATTGGTTTGTTTCCATTTCTTCAGTTACATTTTCTGCCTACAATAAAGCTCGCAATAATTGTAAAGCAGTCAGTAATCAGTCCAAAAAGATTTTTAACAGGCTAAGAGTAGTAAACTTGCTTCTTGCCCTTTTTGTAACATCTAAAATTCCTGGTTTACTTTGCCAGTAAAAAACATTCTAAAATACTTAAAAACACATTATAAACAATTAAAATTAAAAATATATATATAAAAAACTTATTACATACATATTCTAAATCACTTAGAAACATCTATCATAAACAATTAAATGAGCATTAGCAGAGGCATTTGACGCAAGAAAGCAAGCTTATGCAGCATCAGCCAAAAAAAAATAAATAAATAAAAAAAACCACCTCCACTTCACCCCTCTGTTCATTCAAAATACCTGTCCAGCTGAGCCTTAAACTTATTTAGGCTATCAACTTCCACGACAAGGGATGGAAGTCTGTTCTACCAACCAACCACCCGCTGGCTAAAGGCAAATTTCTGCACGTCTATCCTACATCTGTCTTTCCTCAATTTCAATTTATGCCCTCTCAGGTGATTATTCTGAGCGAGAGTAAGAATCCCATCAGCATTGAGCATGCTCAAACCATTCAAGGCTTTATACACCTCTATCAGATCACCTCGCTGGTGCCTAGTCTCCAGACACTGTAATTTGCAAAACTTATGCCTTTCTTCGTAAGAGCACCCCTTTGTTCCATTCACTAATCTTGTTGCCCTTCTCTGTACTCGTTCCAACAGCTCTACATCCTTCTTGAAATGAGGCCTCCAGACCTGTATACAGTACTCTAGGTGTGGCCTGACCATTGCCTTATACAAGGGAATAATCACCTCCTTATCCCTGCTAGAAAAATTCCTATATATCATTGACAATACACTATGAGCTACTCTTGCAGCCCGTCTGCACTGCTCAGAGAACTTCATATCTGCCTGCACAACCACCCCCAGGTCCCTTTCATTCTCTACCACTGTCAGTGTAGTACCACAGAGTTGATACGTTGCTCTGCAGTTGCTGTTTCCCATGTGTAGTACTTTACATTTGTTAATGTTAAACTTCATTTGCCACCTCCCAGCCCATCTGCTCAACCTTTCCAGATCCTGTTGCAGCAGCATAGTGTCAGTAGTGTCCTTGACAACCCTGCCTACCTTTGTATCGTCTGCAAACTTTGACATTAAGCTTGATATACCATCATCAATATCATTTATGAATACAGAAAACAAAATGGACCCAACACTGAGCCCTGAGGGACTCCAATAATAACATTAGTCCACGACGAGCAGTGTCCATTGATTACCACTCTCTGTCTTCTCCCCCTCGGCCACCCCTTTATCCACAGCAGCAATTTGCCTCCAATGTCACACTGCTCCAATTTGGGCAGCAGTCTTCCATGTGCAACAGTATCAAAAGCCTTTCTAAGATCCAAGTATATAATATCAAAGTTATTCCCTGCATCCAGTTCCTTTGTGATAACATCATAGTATCCAATCAAATTGGTCAGGCAAGACTTCCCCTTAACAAAACCATGCTGTGTCCAAGCTACAACTGAAGTCTTGTCTAAATGATCTTGCAGTGCTTCTTTAATTAGTGCCTCCATTAATTTTCCTGGAACAGAAGTTAAACTCACAGGTCTATAATTACTTGTGTCAGCCTTTGATCCTCCTTTGTGAATTGGGGTCACATTTGCACATCTCCAGTCTGTGGGTACCTCCCCTGAGTCCAAGGAAGCTCTCATAATTATAAACAATTAAATAAACGGAAACACTTATAAAAAACCAAAGAACAGGACACAAGTTAACAAATACATTTGTTTTTTGAAAAAATGCAATGCCACAAAGGGCTACAGGATTTGAGATCCACGTGTGTTTAAAATCCAACTGTTTAACATTCAGCATCCAAACAACTGGTAGTTGTCCAGGTAGAAACAAATCGAAAGTTGAAAGGGCAGTTTTTCTTGCTGAAGAAGAAGAAGACAAAGAAGAAATTTTGCTATTTCTGGTGGCAATGTGACTAGAATATCTATAACCGAAGATGCCCTGGCTGGGTTGTTGTTATGATTAACAACACAAGGGCTGCCAGAACCAAATTGTGTCTACCTAATGGTTAGAAAGGAGGAGGAAGTAACTTTATTGTAAATTTTGATCATATTTTATGGTATAGCCCAGTCCGATCTAGATATGTAGAAAGTTTTTCTATTCATCATCTCCAAGAACATGAAATAGTGCCAGTGATGGTTGTACATTTTAAGTGACTAATATGTACTTGATCAGACAGAAGGTGAGGACCGTATGTTAATAAATGATAAGCAGTCAGTTGTGTACGGCAATACGTACAGTGCATATTGGGGAGCATCAGCATTCACTGAGAGGTACAGGTGAGTAGAATGTGTATATTCAATCCTTAGTCTTATTAATATTGCTTCCTCCCTCCTGCTTTGTCAGAAGCTGGAAGGTCACAGCTTTGAACCTGATTTTATCTGCTGAAGGTTCCTAGGTAACCTCTCCAGATCAGTTTGGCTGCAAGGTCTGCTCTTTCAATTTCCTGCTATGTCAGAAAGTCTTAGATACAACAAAATGTTACGCTCTGGTTGAAATCAGTGTATATTAAAGGAGCATGACCGAAGGTTTGATGCCTCCGTAGCCAGGTGGGCAGTAGCAGCAGTGCATTGCACACGCTTCTTGATCAGACCGGGGTTCGAGCCTGCGACCACCAAATACAGAGGATGCAAAAAGGTCAGGGAATGACCACTGCATATCACCGGAGCAATACGACCTTAGTTGCTAATGCTCCTAAAAACCAAATAACAACAACAATGACCGAAGGTTCAGTAATTTGATTGTGAGCTAGATTGATAGCATAGAGTTCAGCAACGAAGTTACTGTATGCTACTGGTAATGAGGCTGAAATGGTGAAAGGGGTAGGGGAAGACTATCATGACACCTATGGGAGTATCAGCTTTTTTATTATTATTATTATTAATAGCCATATGGTGCAAGAAAGCCTGAGGCTTGCGCTGCGCGTGCACGAGAGAGAGAGAGAGTGTGTGTAAAAGGGAATCACTAAGAAAGAGATGAAAAATGATATCCAGCTCAGGACTCTGGGTGTGCCAAGCCCATAATCACCAGATGTGAGTCCCTGGGGTTAAATATGCAACAGTATCAAAAGACTTTCTAAGATCCAAATATATGATATTAAAGTTATTCCCTACATCCAGTTCCTTTGTGACCACATAATAGTATTCTATCAAATTGGTCAGGCAAGACTTTCCCTTAACAAAACCATGCTGTGTCCAAGCTATAACTGAAGTCTTGTCTAGATGATCCTGCAGTGCTTCTTTTACCAGTGCTCCATTAAATTTTCCTGGAACAAAAGTTAAACTAACAGATCTATAATTACTTGTGTCGCCCTTTGATCCTCTTTTGTGAATTGGGGTCACATTTTCACATCTCCAGTCCATGGGTACATATCCTGAGTCCAAAGAAGCTCTCATAATTATGGCTAACAGTTTGCTTACTTCCTTTGTTACCTCCTTTAATATAACAGGATAGATCCCATCCACCCCAGGTGCCTTTTTTATGTTTATCTTCAACAATTTCTCCTCAACTTTCCTCTCAGGTATTACAAAATCATCTAGCTCATTGCCAGAGTTCAATTCACCTCTGACATTCCTCTCCATAAATAACTCCTCGTTTGAGAATGTACATGCAAAATACTCATTTAGTTTGTTAGCCACCTGAGTAGGATCATAAATAGTTGAACCACCAACATCCAGGGGACCAATCTGATTCATCCGTTTCTAGAGTTTACACAGGTAAAGAACTCTTTGCTGTTTTTCTTTGCATCCTTTGCCAAATATTTCTCATAATCTGCGTTTGCCTGCATAATCTCTTTTGTGACTTGGTTACAGAGCAGCTTATATCTATCATAAGCTTCCATGTCACCCATTAATTTATATGTATCCCATGCATTTTTATTCTCTGCCATATGTCTCATTAGTTCATCTGACAACTATTTAGGCCTAAACCTTGAACAATATTTCTTAGTTGGTATGTAAAGTCTAATTGCTTCCAAGATTAATTCTTTGAATGCTTCCTATTTTGAATTTGCTGTTTGTAACATCATCAGTTGGTCCACCATACAGAATTTAAATACTGTGTCAGACAACAATAGTCACCTTTACGAAAGCAAAAACCCTTCCCTTTACCCCTGATGGTAGTTACCTCTTTGAGTAAATCCCACTTCAGCACACTGATCACAGCCACCTAGTGGTTCCTTTATCTGCAGATTCTTAATGCATGAAGAATCACTACTGATAATCAGATCAAGAGTATTGCTCCCTCTAGTTGAATCCCGAACATGCTGATGTAGAAAACAATCATCCAATAAATCCACAAAAGCCTTGATAGTGTGTGAGTGAACTACCCACAAATTCTAGTATATATCTGGAAAATTAAAATCCCTCATTATAAGACTCTCTGATTTACTGGCCCACTCTATTTCCACGTACAGTTTCTTATTATATTCATCGGACTCATTAGGCCTATAACATATTCCTACTCTCAATTTTGATCTCCCAGTGCTTATGTCACACCAAACTGACTCGACACTGCACTGTCCAGTGATGTTGAATGGCTTCACTTCCTTGGATTTTATGTGTTTCTTAACTAATAGCATAATCCCTCCTCCCTTCCTGTATACATTGTACTCCCCAAATTTCAGTCCTGCATTCCTTATATATCCGTGTGACACCATGTCTCTGATATCCCAACAATATCTGCCTTTGATGTTTTGAGCAATAACTGAAATTTATTTACCAAACTCCTAGCATTGGTGTATACGCAAGTATACAGGCACCTATTCCTATTCTTAGCTATCCTAACAACACGTGTTTACTTGTACTCCAATGACTCCCAGCAGTCTCTGAAATACCCCGCATCTTGTTTTCCAGGCTGCTGCTCATTCCAATAGAAGCAGTGCAAGAATCACTTCCAGTGGCTACTGGTGAAAGTGATTCTTGCACTGTTAATCTATTAGTCCTTGTATTCCCCCCCCAAGCTAGCAGTTTTCCGATCCACCTAACACTGCCTCGATAGCATCAGCAAACATTCTTGCACCCTTTCTATTTAAGTGTATCCCATCCCTGTAGAAGCTGTCTCTCCTGTTAACAAGTTCAGACCAGGCTGAAAAAAATTCTACCCCCTTGAGCCTTGCATAATCCTTCCAGGGCTGAATTTATCGACAAGGCTCTAATCATATACTCCCTCCTATCGTGTCTGGGCAGAATTGCAGACACTTTCAATTTCAACCCTAATTCACGGCTTTTTTTCAACAGTGACCTGTACTTGTTAAGTAATTACACCGTTTTCTTAATCTTGATATCATTAGCGCCAACGTATACAACAATATCACCTTTAGTGCCCTTAAAAGATGATATCCGCTCTACAACCCTACAATATCAGGCTTAATGTCAAAGTTTGCAGATAATATGATGGTGGGCAGGGTTGTTAATAACAGTATGCTACTGCAACGGCATCTAGAAAAGTTGAGCAGATGGGCTGAGATGTGGCAACTGAAGTTTAACATTGAAAAATGCAAAGTACTGCATATGGGTAGCAGTAAACCCTGAGTAATGTATAAACTGTGCGGTAGTTTCATTCTCCACTCAGGCAAGTGGAGAATGAAAAATAAAGACCTGGGGGAATTGTGCAGTTAGTTATGAAGTGTTCTGAACAGTGCAGACAGGCTGCAAGAGTAGCTCATTGAGTTTTGTCAATGATATACAGGAATTTTTCTAGCAGGGATAAGAATGTGACTATCCCCTTGTATAAGGCAATTGAGTCAGGCCACACCTTCAGCACTGCATACAGATCTGGAGTCCTCATTTTTGGAAGGATGTAGAAAAATACAGAGGTAAAGGAGATTGGCGATTGGATCACAGGGCTTCTCTTACCAAGAAAGTCTTAAAATCTGCAAATTACAGTGTCTGGAGGAGGCTAGGCACCTGCAAGGTGATCTGATTGTGGTGTAAGGCCTTGAATGGTTTTTTGAGCAAGCTCAGTGCTGATGGGATTCTTACTCTTGATAATTATAACTGGCAATTGAAGTTTAACACTGAAAAATGCAAAGTACTGCATATGGGTAGCAGTAAACCCTGAGTAATGCTCTTGCTCAGATTACACACCTGAGGGGGCATAAATTCAAACTGAGAAAAGAAAGTTGTAGAAGAGATGAGCGGAAGTTACTCAAATTGTGTCACTGAAATTATTCATGTTCAAATGAAATCCTTTATTCTACATTCCTCCTAAATTCTATTTGCTAATATATAGTTTTGCCAATTGTCTCATCCATTTTTCAGCTTTCCTGAAAGTCTACCCTAATATAATGTCAATGATACAAAAGTTCTGGCCAACTCCTTTTGACTTTGCTCTCTTCTCTCAGAATATTTACTCTCCAACAATGTGCTAAGGATGTTCAATATTGTAGACATGAGGGAACTATTTCAGTGCAGTAGTTCAATAAAATAAAATTTATATGCTTTACTGTATTCCGTTTTTTGATAATGCAAATTCATTCTGCTCCCAGTGAAGCCCTAGGACAAGTATTCAGCACAGAGATCGACCAAGGTATTTCCATACCACGGGCAGAAGGATTTTTAGGTGCCCTTTACTAAGGATATATTTTTTTTGCCACATTGTTCTGTTTTTGGTAGCCCTTAAAGATTGGTATTTCGGGCAAGTGCCCTGCTAGTGCTTACCTTAATCTGGCACTGACTCAGCACTAAGGTCTGAACTTATGTTCACTTTACAGACTGTGAAGACATGTGGCATTAGAGGCAAGTTACTGCTGCGGATAAGAGGATGGTTGAGTGGTAAAAGGCAAACAGCAGTAATCAATGGGCACTGCTCTTCTTAGACTAATGTTATTAGTGGAGTCCTCCCCCCCGGAGTTCAGTGCTGGGCCCATTGTTGTTTTGAATATTTATCAATGATAATGATGAAGGCATATCAGGCTTAATATATAAATTTGCAGATGATACAAAGGTTGGCAGGGTAGTTAATGAGAGGAATCAGGGTATGCTACAACTAGAAAAATTAGGAAGGTAAGCAGAAAAGCGACAGTTGAGGTTTAATACTGATAAATGCAAGGTATGGTAGCTGTAATCCCGGAATAATGTACCAACTGTGTGGTACCACACTCAAGGTGGTGGAAATGAAACAGATGGGTGGGGGGTACTGAACATCATTTCAACATGAAGTTCTTGGAAGAGTACAAAGAAGTGCAGTTCTCAAATTTTGTCAATAATACTGGAAATTTTACCACAAGGGACAAGAAGATGATTAGGAACAGGTGCAGAGAAGAGCAACGAGATTGGTTGGGACACAAAAATGTAATCTTAACAAGAAAGACTTGAGTTGTGCAAATTGAAGCATCTGGAATACAGGCATCTGCAAGGAGAATTGGTTTTGAATGAATTAAATAAACTAAATGTTGATGGTAGCCTTACTCTTCCATGGACACATAACACACATAAGCAGGGGCGGGCCACCCCGACGGTGCAATGGATGCACTGCTGAAGGCAGGGGCCAATGTTCAAGGGGTGCCTGAAAACCTGAAACTTGCATACACATATGAAGAAAATTTTAAAGGTGGGTGGGTGCCAAATTTCAATTGACACCCAGGTATCACATACCTTTGGAATGCCCCTGCATATAAGAGAATACAAACTTAAATTGAAATGGTTGTAGGATAGATATGTGAAAGCTTCTTTTCAACCAGAGAGAGCAACTGATTGTTGGAACAAATTTCCATATGACGTTAAGGAAATGGTAGTTTGAATAAATTTAATATAGGATTAGACAAACCATTAAACAGGCTATAGAGATGAGTGGTGGCATTTCAAAATTTTAAATGCCACCAAAACAGCTACTTTGAAGCTACTGGCTTCACATTGGCTAGAATGGAAACAAATATAAGCAGGGAGTAAGCTGCCACAGAGCTTGGTCAGATTTGTTCTAGCCTGCTGCTACATTCTTAGTGGTCTGATGAGTTTTTTTTTTATACCCAGCATTTCATGTTAGATATAAAAAGCAGTGTTTTTTTATATGTAACATGAAATGCTGGATATAACCACCAACATGCAGAGGGATTACAAATTACTGATGGGGAAGCAAGTCTCTCTCATTTACAGGTTTAAAACAATTACCATTTTCTTCGATTGATTGTTCAGTCTGAA